>NW_008239283.1:10744988-10745197 GCF_000691975.1 Corvus brachyrhynchos
GGGGGGGAAGGGAGGGGGAAGGCATATTTTAATTTTTTTTTTTTTTCTCTAGGCATCTGATTTACTCCGTGACTCTGATGCTTATCAACAACGCGTGAAGATTGCAGTAAGGATCCTCCCTGGAAGGCGAGGAGGAGCAACTTCCAGGGGGCTGGGAGGAGGTGGAGTGCAGCGCGGCTCTCGCCTATAAGGAGGTGCCCAGCGAGCTG
>NW_008239283.1:10745442-10745735 GCF_000691975.1 Corvus brachyrhynchos
GTGTGGCTCCCCCCTCCGAGTCTGAAGATGGATTCCCGAGCCCTCGGGTGCTTCACTCTGCTGCTCTTCACTTTATGGCATCTGGGATTAACTGCAACAAATTGTGAGTAGCGGGAGTGCAAGGAGTTGCCTCGGGTTGGGGCGGAGGCGGGAGGAGGAGATGGGGAAAAACTCCCGGAAAAAGGGGGTTATTGCGCCATGACCTCTGAGAAACTTAGCCCGGCTCCGCTTTGCTAATGGAGCTCAGAAATGCAAAGTTGGGGCCAGATGGAGGGACTGCTCTCCACCGTCCT
>NW_008239283.1:10746407-10783400 GCF_000691975.1 Corvus brachyrhynchos
TCCGTCCGTCCGTCCGTCCTCCCCCTCCCAACAGCGCTGCCCGCCCCGGCCTCTCGCCTCTTTTTTCTCTTCTCCTGTATATGCATTTCCCCCCTCTGTCTTCTGTAATTTTCAGTCAATTAAATCACGGTTAATATGTTTTAATAACGTTCGCGAATACTAAATGGCAGGCGATTTAAGGCTGAGGCTTGCCATTACGGATGCGGCCATAAAGTTAATTCCTAACACTTAAAAAGAAACTCCGCGTTAATGAGTTTTACTAATTCACGGGTGACAGTTTAATTTCACAGTGCCAATAAACATTTCCATTGAATAGGCGCTGCTTCCTAAATATTTAGGAGTCAATCTTAAAGCATGATGATCAATGGTTTTATTATACTGTACAGATTTTACTTATTCATTGAGCAATGAATTAGCATGGAATCAGCTGTAACTGCTTTCCCAGGAGCTGAGTGAGGGAGCCTGTGAATCTGTAATAGCTGCAAGTTCCCTAGAAACCTTGTTAGATTCGCATGTGAAGATCTATGTGTGCTCGCACGGACCTCAATAATTGCACCCAGTATGAAAATTCATCACCTTCTTAAATAAATCATCTCCTTATGTTGGAGCTCAGGGAGGCTGTGTGCTCTTCCTCACTTTTGGGCCAAGAAAGCTTATACGCGGGCTAAAATATTGAAGCAGTATCCAGAAATATATTCAAGTAGCTGTATGAAAGTACTATTGCTTTGAAGGGTTATTGAGCTTCCAGGTACCCAGTAAGCTTTCCAAAAGAAATAACTGAATTCCATATATGAGGAGCTTCAGTGCAGGCGACTGTCAGAAGCTTCTATTTGAAAGCCCAAGTGCAAATGGGAATGGATTGGTTCTGCACCTTCCTTGATTTGAATACTTTGGCCAAAGGAGTTGCGTTCAGATACCAGAACTGGTATGTTCACAATGACTTCAACAGGTCTTCTGACAGATTTTGTGAACAAGAACAAAACTGGGGACAGTATTTACAGTTGAAAAGGACTGTGCTTGGGGGGGGGAGGAGAATGCAGGTCATTTAATTTTTTTCCTAATATCTGCTATGTCTTTAATCTAACTTGTTTTTTCTCCTTGCTTCTAAATTATAAAACTCTTAAAATAAATTCTTTTCTCATTATTTAATTTACTGTAAAATAAAAGTCCTGAGTAAGTAAAAATCTTCTCTGCCACTGAGATATTTGATTCTAATTTTCTTTTTGGTAATAGTTTTTAATTAAAGAAAGAATTGGTGAAGAAACTGCTTTGAAACACAGCTACAGGCTAGGGGTCAGTAGACATCATTAGAAAGATCAGAATTGCCAAATGCTAATAAAACATAAGAAATTCCTCCCACTTTGCGTTTTGCAATATTTTATTAAATTAGGTAAATAGAGTGGCAATAGGATTTCTCCCCAGGATACTAATTACTAGAAAATGAATAAATAGCCATGTACGTAACACTGGAAATGTGTTGCATATGATATCTGGGAGAACTGAAACTTCCACATTTATCAGATAGACAAGGAGACGCAAAGCCTTGCCTGCTATATAACAAATTAGCTGCCCTTTAGCAGCATATTCTGTGATCTGAAAACACTAGTAGCTTTGAGTCTAGAGTTGTTGTTGAGCCTCTTTTTTTCCTCCTCTCTTTTACATTTTAAAGATGGAAGGAGGGAGCAGTAGTAAAAAAATGAAAGGAGACATGAACTCATGTTTTTCTTTAGCACTTTGCTAAATCAGTTCAGGGCTAGTCTGCAGCTGCAGAAAAGAATTGCAGGAGCCATTAGTGATCTTACACAACACTAAACCGGGTGGATCTTAAAAATGCCCCCTATTGCTATTTTACACCTTATGAACCTTATGCCTCCCCCCTCCCCTCCCCCCCACTTGTGTCTGTCTTGACTGACTTTTCACACATGGCCAGAAAGATGTAGCAGATTAAAACACCTCCTGGTCAAGTGGCACCTTCTGACTTCCATTGTGAAAGTTATTCTCAAATTATTACATGTTTCTCTTCCAGAATGCAGCCACCTCTGCCACCTACATTATCACTAACATTTATTATCCCTCTTCATCAGCGCTTATTAGCTGATCAGGGGACTTTCAAACCTTTCACTTAAACCCAGTCATAAGTGTCAGTCAAAGCTGCAGAAATTCAATGAGTAGTAGAATGAGATCTTCTACAAAAGTTCTTGCAGAAATATATGGCAAATGTATGGGCTGTTACTCTGCAATAGGTTTCCATGTGGCCTTACAGGACGTCTCTAATAATTCTGTTCAGTTAAAAATAGGCAATGTGTGTCTGGTTTTTTATTTATTTTGAAAAAAAAAATACTGAACAAAGCATGTATTTTTTTTTTTTTTGGACAAGGAAATTTTATATATGTAATTTGTATATTTATTTTAGGCAACCAGTGTTCACTCTGATTTTAGCCTTCCTTCCTCTGCAGTGATGATAATTGCACAGGAGTCAGACAAGTGTATGTGAAAACTTACAGGAGAAAAATCTGACTCTGGATATTTGAGGCCATCAAGATCAGGAGGATGTATTTGGGATTTGTGTAACAGCACAAATGAGACCTGTTGAGTCAACTGTGGCAAAGGCAAGAGGTCTCTTAAACAGTGAGCCTTCTATCCGTGTGGTCAGAAATGCTAAGTTTTGAAAAGCTCTGCTGAAATAGGTAGAATATTGATCGTAGGTTTGTGGGTCATGTGCTTGCAGGCTGAGTAAGGAGGATCTCTGGCTTTTTCCTCTGGCTCCGGTACTTAAATATTCTTAACAATAGAATAATATTCAATGCTTTCCTCCTCTTAGTTTCATATGGGGGAGGGGGAAAACACAAATGTTAGCTTTTTCATGCCTTCAGATGTATCACTGGAGAAATGGTACAAAACAATGAGATTTCCTGAGAGAAAAGCTGTGAATGACCCACAGCTGATCGCTGCCTCCCTTGCATGTCTGTCACTATCTAGCTTTCAATCCCTTTGACTCAATCAGCACTCCTTGGCTGTGAATCAGTCTCAAGATGGTCTTTCCATGGACTACAGTGATCTTTGGATTCGGCATCCACCAGGCAGATGGCATTACCAGCCACAGGAATCCATCCAGGGTTATTATCTCGGCATCCAATGCATTATCTGCTTGGATATTTTCCTTTTCTTTTTTTTTTTTTTTAATTTTTTTTCCCCTCTTAATGTCATGCAAATGTAGCAGATTTTTCCTTATAAATTAACAGCAAGAATGAATTGTTTTCAAATGTGCCTGGTACACTTGAACAAAGTGTAGACTTCAAGTGGAAAATATGGTGACTCTGGGTAGAACAACATACTTGTGAAGCTCCCCCTGCACGTGGCATGTACAGGCTTCTGTCAGCGCTCCAGTCCGTGCAGGACTGGTGAAGTTTTTTTAAGCACTGTAATCATTCTTTTACCAATGGGAAACTGAGAGTGTATATAAACAAGAAATAAATGTACAATCAATGTGAGAATCTGAGTATCTAAAATAAAGCCTTAGGGGTCCACTGAGTTGATCCCATATGGCATGGTTGTGTCCCATTCTCTGTTGTTGATTCATATTCATATTTGCTATATGTAGTAGTTTCTAAATCCATACACTACTCCTCATTTTCTCTTCCCCTCCTTCTCCTTTCTCTGCTGCTATTTGAAGCAAGTGGAGTTTGGATATCTGAATACTGAAATGAATAAGAATCTGAAGGCAGTGGGAGTGTGAGGTAGCATTTACTTATTTTTAGCCCCCAAAATGGATTTTCTATAGATGTGGCACCTTCAGCTCTATTGGCAAACTTGAATTACAGTCTTACCTATCCCTTCCTCTGAAAGAGACACGAGAATGGGAGAAACAAAGGACTGAAGGTGTATCTGCCAGCTCACACATGTCAGGCTTTCTGTCTGTGTAACTCCTTTCCTGTTGCCTGCCAGCTTCCAGAATTCTACCTAGTGTTCCAGGGCTCTCTATACAGGGCACCAGGCAACCTGCTGTGCCTTTTTTTGTTTTTGTTTTTTTTGTAATGAAGAACTCTGCTGTGTTTTTCCACCCTCAGGATTAGGGGAATGATATTCTGGTCCTGTAGCATCCACTTTTTCAGTCTGCTGTGGCCTTACTGATGCAAGCATCATCTCTGTAGGATGTGGTTCTTGCAAGACTCATCTCTTCTGGGTCTATGCAAAAGAGAAAAGAACTGGTAGATCTGCACGAACATTTTCCTTCTGCTGTCAGTAGAGCCTTTAAGAGACACGAATTGCTTTCTTTTTGCTTTTAACTAAGCTTCCTCTACTCAAACCAAGAGAAAGGGGAAGAGAATATGATCATGGTATAATAAAGGTTTAGAATCACAGGCAATTCTTGGAGACTTTGAAGGCATCACTTGCTAAGGCAGGAAGCATCAGCAGATATATTGTCATGTCTGTAGAGTTAGGGAAAAAGAAGTGGGGGGGTGGTGTTTTTTTTGTTTGTACTCTGTGCTGGGCTAGTATAATTGATTGTTAATTTCCTTGTATTAATGTTGTCACTGATTTTTTTTTTTTTTTTTTTAATTGCCTTATGCAGGTTGTCTTGGGCTAGAAATGCCATTTGTTCACTAGATGAGTGTAACTGATGTTTTAAATGATGAAAACAATTCAGCATAGAATTTAGAGGGGATAAAAAAAAGATGCTAAAACAGAGATTTATTTATCTTCTAATTATCTGCTCTGTTAAGCAGTTAAAAAAAATAGGTAGTTCATGTGTTTATGGTGATCTAATTGGCCTTCTACACAGATATATTTAGATACATGAAGAAAATATTTAATATTTTAGCTGGTATTTTCTCCAAAAATAAAGGAAAGTAGCTTAGTAAAAGAGAGAGCATGAAGCCATTTGTAAATGTCATGAAGGATCTTGCTCAATCTGTATTCCAGGGGAGGAATCCCATTTTTCTGGCTGTGTTTTTCCTTTGCATGATACTAACTCTTTCTATGCATTCTTACAAACATATGCTGGAACTTGGATAACTTGGTCCATCTCCTACAGAACTCTGTGCTCAGAGATTATCAGTGCAGGTTCAGAGTAAAGCAGTGGAAGTCTGCATGACCCTGCCTATCTACAATACTGAATGGGTATTAGAGTCCATTCAATTACTATATTGTATTTTGTAACCTGTGAATTAAAAGCCTGCAGAGTTGATTTTTTTTTCTTAATTCACAGTTGTAGTACTTAAACTGAAAATAAGGTACTAAGCTCAAAGTGGTAATGGCAGGTTTTATTTTACCCAGTGCTTCTCTGTTATAGTCAGGACCTCACCAGTCTCCAACCTTGCATTCTCTGGTGCAGCCCCAGAGATCTCAACCTGTATAGTCCTTGAATAACCCAATTACCACAAGTGTGGTGCAGCCAGGACTGCAGAATGTGATCAGTTCGTGGACATCTGTAATAATTTTTCTTCTATGGCAGAAGTTGTCTGTGGAAATAATTTTGGAAGAGAGATGCTTGTTCTACTCTTTTTCAGATATTGTATATGAATTTGGAGACTTTTTCCTGGTTGAGAAGAAGGCTTTAGTGTTAGAAAGAAATGTCAAAAAATGAATCACATCACAAAGGCAGAGCTAGGCCCTTAGTCTCTTCTGTATCAGTGGCAGCCCACTCTTTTTCCTCATTTTGCACATGCCAGACCAGAGGGGAGTCAGGCTTGGAATCAGACCCCTGTGTGCTGGTGTGTTGCAAGTAGGAGACAGTTTTTAATGAACGAGAAGATTTTTCCCTCAGTTTGAGTCTGATTGAAACAGACTCTGGATAACAGGAGCTCAACAATCCTGTCATGAATGGAGATTATCTAAGTAACTAAATTTAAAGTAGCATCCAGCATTGCTGTGATTCACGATCTGGAGGTTGTTTCAGCTCCAGGATTGTGCTGGTGTGCTTGTATTGGGACAGGGAAGCCCAGATTCCTGACCATAAGACTGGCTTATCAGTGAGCTGGATGTAGGTCCTGGGGGTTTGCTGGGAAGAGTCTTTGTGACTCTCTCCTTCATAGTCAACATCAGACATGTTACACCAGTGATTAACTTATAAAATGCCACCACTGTTTCCATGCTGGACAATACAACTCCGAATTTGAGGTTAAGGGGTATTTTTAATGAGCATCACTGTTACATGAACTCGTAAGAGCAGTAACAAGAAAAAGCTAACTTTGTAATTGCTCAGTGAATACCATTCAAGACTATAAAAGGCTTTTAGTAGCTGGTGTTAATGTACTCTTTTCCAAACTGTTAATTGCCTGGGATCTGTGATATCTTTATGGCATAAAGAGCAGTGAGTTGCAGTGGGACACATGGCATTCTGTTCAGCTTGGTACTTGGAAATACTCAAAAGATACTCAGCAACAACCACAGCAGTGGAAGCTGCACAGAATAACTGGTATCATTGTGAGGAACGTTTCCCTTTTGACATTGGTAATTAGGGTTCAGCACAGAGCCCCAGCACGTGAAACAGAATGGTGTTCAACGCTAACCACCATGGCACTGCAGCAGTTGGACTGGGAAGGAAACAAATGTGTTTTCCTTCTCTCTTTTATTGTGTGTATTGAGAAAGATTGAGTGTTGACCCTTAGGAATTCTGGGGCATAAATTTTCTTCTAAAACTATTCAGTGCACTGTGTTGCCAATATAGTAGTAAATAATAGTAATAATTTTCAAATGGGTAGAATCCTTTCTTTGTTCCCAGCTGGACAATAAGGAGTTGATAAATGCTGTACTGCCTGGATAAGAATTGGCTTGTTCCATTTACTGCTCTAAATGGTGAAGCATTGTTCCTGGATGACAATGGTTCTTCACTGATGACAGCTCGTCAGCACTTCAGGAACAGAAACAAATGCTTTGTGATCTATGGCACCAGTGACACATCTGTAGTCATTCCCATAATAGTTCAGTGATGTCTTTATGTTTGGGCATCAATTGCCCCCACTTAAGATGTAGATACTGAGCTGTTGCTCTCCGTCATCCTCCTAGGTCGTAAAAGCAACCTGCTGAGCATTAATATATAATTTTCTTCCTTCCCTTCATGCAAATTTGTCGCTGGAGTAGGAGGGGAAATGGCACGTTCTAACTGGACAATATGTGTTGTGTCTATAAAATTATACATAAGGAATGGAGCAGGAGATGGAGTCCAGGGTGGCAGGTAAGGAGAGAAGGTCACAAAGAATGTTCTTCCAGTTTCCTATTGCTAGTGGCAGCTTCCTAAGGCACTCAGTGAAGAGGTCTAAATTAATGGTCCAAGTGAGTCATCAGTGAACCGTTAGTGGGAGCACGTTCATTTGTAGTAATCAGGATTGATTTATGAATAGGACAAAAGGGACCAAATAAGCTATGAAAATGCATGTTGTAGATGTTTTTTCCCCTGATGAATAATTCATCCTCTTCTAGTATCCATGAAAACAAAAACACTGTGCATGTAAAAACCCATTAAAAAAGTTAATCCCACAAATGGCTGAACACGGAGAAAATCAGCTTTTGTTTTAAAAGGTAGATTTTCTCAAATCTTCTCTAATTTGATTTGCCAGTGGGGCATAATTTAAGTCAAACAAGTTAGCAGCATTATGTGCTATATAAAGGTCTAAATATTTAATAGATTTTGATAAACGCCTGCCCCCCAGAATAAAGAGCTAAGGAATGCTCATTTTCCACAGTGCAGAGGGTAAGCTAAACCCAACAGAAATGGCAAACAGTGGAGAGGAAGCTTCTGTTCACAGGATATGGTACTCTAAACCTGGCCTTGGGAGAACTTGCAGTGCACCTACGTAATCCTATAAATAATCTGAAATCTAAATAATCCTGTAGGAATGACCTCAGTGAAAATGATGGAGGCTTTTTAGTGACTGTAAAGTCTCATGGTCTCTACATGCCTGTGAAAATGCCTACAGTGAGCCACTCCTAGGCAGAGCACATGCTCTGGAACATGCAGGATGCTGTGTATTCAGATAATCCTGGTGGCCATCTGCCCATCTCCTGCTGGATGGACATGTCAGTGGGAAGGGGAGCATCAGTGCCCCTACAGGGACTGGTGCTCCAGAGGAGCTCAGGTGTTGTGTAAAGCTACATAGGAAGCCTCTGAAAAAACAGAGTATGAACTTGGGTGTATTGGATTCTAGGTGGGCACTTTACCCCTAGGCTGCCTAACCCTTGGTGCACCTCCTATGTCAACACTAAACAGAGCATCACAAAGAAGGCAGAAGCCTTACACAGAAAGAACAGTGCCACTGGATTGCTTCCTAACCGCCCCCAAAAGTTCAGAGGGGTTGGTTTGTGTTGTTTTATTATTTTTTAATTTTGTAGAAAAATAGTTTGCATTTTAATTTTAGAGGAAGAATCTTCTTCAGCAACCCTGAGGAAGATTAAACAGCTCTGGCATTTTTCACAGAGACTGTTTGTTTGGAAAAGAAAATGAAAATTTGATGAATTTCAATCAGATGTAGCTTGCAGCATTCAAATATTTATGGATTATCAAATTCCCTTTTCCCAACTCTGCTTCTTAAGTACAGAGCTCATCTTATATGTAATATTAATTCTCATTATTCTTAGACAGTTATTCACTGAATTCTTGTGCAGGCTCAGTTCATCTAGAATCTGGTCTAAATTTCATGAAAATGAAGGGAATGACTTGTACTTGAATTTCAGATCATCTTTTCTTCAGAAGCCTGTTAATTCAGCATGCAATCCTTGTTATTGTTCTTCTGCAAAATTATTTTCCTTAAAATCTGCCTGTCAGTGTATGCAATACAAGTTGTGTTTGTATGTGTCAGGAGTGGGAAGAACTGTCCTTTTTCCTGGTGGTTGCTGTTCTTTTGAGCACATCATCTGAGAGTGAGTTGACCTGCTCTACTGTCATACTCTGTGCCACCCCTGTATCCGACTTACTGACAATACAACTAGTTAAAGTTGCCCATCCTTTTGCTCACTTCTTTGTGTTTTTTATCAACGGTTGTTCTGTTTTCTGAACCCTCCTGTTCTGTTGAGTTGAATACACTCCACTGTAATACATAGGATTACACTGTGGTAACAGCATTTTACAATCATTACAGAAAACATTTTAGGTGTTCAGAAAAGCTGGTAGTCCAAGGGTATTTCTTCCAGGCAATTACGAGCTCACATTGCTGGTGCTGCTGGGTCCACAGATGAGAAATTTTTCCTAGAAAACACATAGCTAGCTTTTTGTTAGTAACATTAGGTACATGTGCTTGCTAAATTACTAACATTAAACATTTTAACTATAAAATAAGAATTTTTTTTATTTTGCAAATTATGAACTATTTTCCTTTTGAAACCTCCACTTGGTAGCATATACTGTTTCCTGGGGCCTCCTCCAGTGAGACAGCACATGAGTCAAAGCAGTCTCTTTACTGCTTCATTAGGAGTTGGGATTACAAACTCCTTTACACACCCACATTCATAACCAACTGTTTGCAAAAGCCCAGATTGTTTTTCAGACAAGCAGTGGAGATGTACTTTTCATCTGTGCTTTTGCTTAGGAGCTGTGGATGGTCAGACAAGGCCAACCGGTATGAAGGAAGTTGCCTCCTTCAGACCTCAGCAGAAGAGATAGAGAAAAGACCTGCTCGCCAAACACAAGTCATTTTCCACTTAAGCTTGTGTAAGGAGGTGGTGTCAGCTGCCATGACTCATCCCATTTCTCTGCAAATATGTGTTACTTCACTTGCCGTGACAGCCTTGATCCAAACATCACCAGTTGTGCCATTGGGTCCAGGCATTAATGGCTTCTGTGAATTAAATAAGGAAGTCCTGATTTGAAAACCTTTCTCTGATAGCAAGCAGACAGTGAGTCAGAACTACAAGAGAACAGATTTTCCTCCTACCCTCTCCATCTTCCACCCATCCTAACCTTAGCAGCATCTGATTTATAGAGCCTGGGCTTTTTTTCAATTTCATCTAATTAGCACAGGCAGTGGGGTCAGTATTCTAACACCTGACAGACTTTACCAGGGTACACCACAATTACAAGTGCAATTATCTGTTTTTCTGCTGCACTGGAAAATGTAGCATGTGAAAATTAACATAAACCCCTAACTGTTAGGATGAAAGTGTGGGTGTTAGGGAAGAGGCACCTTCTTCAAATATGAAAGGTCTGGGTTTGATGCTTGACTTTTTGAAAGCTTTCCCAGGCATCATTAGGTGATGTGCTTAATTGTTTTGAGTTTGAGTTTACCTGTTCTATCTCATTAGGGCTAAATGTCCATGTGTATACAGACTTTCACCTGCCAACAGGAGTTGGAGGAAGTGGTTCCTATGCTAGGCAATAGCTTAATATAAACAATAATGCTTCTTTTAAAAGTACCAACTGCATCCATGAATAATGGAGCCTCCAAACTGTTGTGATTGTGCTGGCCTTCTCTAGTGAGGTCAGTATGCAGCAACTTTTACAGGGTCTTTGTGTAAATCTGCAATTATGAAGTCTTCAGTGTGAGAGCTATGGGCTGGTTGGCTGACAACCAGGAAAACAAAACATCTTTTTTGAGCAGTGTGTCCTTCCAGTCATTTCTACCTGGCATGTGGGTAGAACTAACGTGCATCTCCCTGCAAGAGTGTCTTAAGTTTGCACCAAGTTGCTTGCCTGGGTACTAAACTAAAATTGTGTGATGAAAATGATGCATTCATATTAAATTAAAGAATAATATTGATTAAATATAACTATAAAGTACAGTCCTAAGATAGTCAGAAGGCCTGCACAAGAGAAGGGCTATCCCTTTTATTTCTTACATTAAGGGAAAATATAATCTTAGCTTAGAGGAAATTCAGAGAAAATCTATAAAGTCGTGTTCAAGCTAAGCTTTGTAAATTTGAAGACAGGCATTTATTTCAGTGTTCAGGCAGGGAGAAAAACAGTTCACAGCTGGAAGTGCCTGTTCTTCTCTTCCACAAGATGCACAGAGAAGGGTAATTGATTTAGACTCCTTCAGGACAGGAATGGGTTTTCTGTGTTAGTAAGTGTGAAGCACAAGGTCTTTATCCTAGTGGGGGGATCTCTTTATGCCAGTGATAACAGCAAAGGATCTGCTCTGAAGGCTCCATATGAATGCAAATGTATTTTCTGCTTCTTTGGCAAATTTGTATGTCACTGACTGGTGGCAGTCTCTAATAGCTAGTTTGATGAGAACATCCAGACCTTTGTAATCTGGGACTAGCAAACGAAACCTTCAACTCTCAAGGAATGAGAATTTTTTTGGAATAGTCCTGAACTAAGAAATGGGAAACTCACTAAGCTGGTATTGAAGGTAAGAGTTTAGTAGTTCTTAGATATCCACAATCCATGTATCTGTATTATCTTCAACTAGGAGATAACGGTGATGGAAAAGCCCTCCTCCTTTCTGTGCCTGTAACCTACTTTTGAGGTTGTTTCATGAACATAGGAAAGAAGGCAGGAGTCATTCATGATACTCCAAAGCATTGTGTTAATAATTAAGTCCATATATTTCATTGAGGCTATTCCTGCATGAAGCACAGTACCAAGGAGTCTGAGGCTACTACCAGTGTGTTTGAAGCCAAATGCAGCCATGGGATTATCCCACTCCATGATACTTTTGTCAGAATGATTAAAAACTGCTTCCTGTAGTATTCTTACATGTACTAGCAAATAAATCTTATGCTTGTACTTAGTGTGTTATGAATAAATATTGCCTCACTTCATTCACTGAAGTGACCAAGAAGATCAGAACAAAGTGAAGCGGTCCTCAGTTACACAAATGAACCAGGCTTACAGTGAATCTGCCTGTCAGAAATCTCCCTTTTTTTTTTTTCTTTGTTGATATATGTTAAGCTTCCCTGGGGGAAGGAAAAGTTTAATTAAAAAGAGATTCTATGAGAATTCAGAATAAGAAGTCATGTCTATTTTTCCTCTGCCAGAGCCATGGAAAAGTGGTGGTTTCTGATGGAACATGTTGAGGTGCAAATAGGAAAGAAATAGGACCACCTCCTTCATGAGTTTGGACTTTCCCTTCTGCACTAAGTACTGCTTTCAACATTCCCCCTCCTGATAGCAAGAGACTCAGCAATGGCTGCATTTCCCCAGCTTTGTTCCTTATTGTTTTTTTCTGGCTAAAGCAGTTGTCAAAGACCCCAGATCTGGCAATATCAAGCTACTTGGGCATTGTGATATCATTTCAGATAAATTAAAAGCTGAGTCTCTCAAATATTGAAATTCTGGTAGAATCAAGTGTGTGAAATCAGCAGGGTAATAGAAAAGACTTTTCTGAAAACAGACAAGCACTGGTATTTTTCAGGTCAGTAAAGGATTTGTATCAGATGGATGTCTTCTAGAAATGGCTGAATAGTTTTTTAAGGTTATTGGTCAGTTTTGATGGAAGAACAAGTGAAAAAGCACTTCAAGAGCTATTTCTAAGAATCTTTGGGGAAATTATCTTCCTTTTTCAGGTCACATTTTCTGTGTCTGATGCTTTGTTTATTTAACATTTAAATACCTGCCTTTGTAGTTTGAAAAGTAAATGGCTACAGAATTTCATTAGGACTATTGAGGTTGTGTTTTACAATATAAACATGTTTCAGTTCAGTCCAGAGGATTTAATTCTTAGCATAACATTTAGAAAAGCAATAACACAGTTAAGCAATGATGAACTGAACTGAGTGCTGTGTGCTCACTGAAGTTAAACGTTCCAGTAAACAGGATGAGAAGCCAGAATGGTTTGAATGGAAGAAAAGGATTTATAATTCCTAATAGACTCTGAATATTGAAAAGTATGTAGAGCTGATGAATGTAAGTTCTCTCTCTTCCCCTTCATTTAAAGGAATTTAACTTATTTTTATTTATTTCCTTGTATCATCTAAATGCTAGTTCCTCCATCTTGAAATCAAATAATGAATGCTCAGCCCTGACAATGAGATATCAAATTCTCAAAAGATTCCTAAATTCTGGCGACTATTTATTTAGTTCACAATTTCCTATTGTAAATGGAACACTGGAAGTTTGATCTTGAATAATACCTCCAGATCATTCTACTGACTTCTGTATGTGCATTTAGCTGTATATGACATTTTAACAAAAAAGCTGTAGGTGTGTGCACTATCAGCTATTCATACAAAGCAGGATAATATCTTAGATGTTGCCGCTTTTACAGGAATCCATTCTGTTGCAATTACTAAAATAAAACAAAAAATGAGGTGGTAGATTGAAAGAGTTCCCTGATTAAATGCATCAGTTACAATTTTTACATTATTGCCTTTGTTGTACTGTTTTTTTTCTTTTGAGAAGAGAATAATTTTCTAAGATTGAGTAGCTTCAATATCCTGGTTAATTAGACATTTACAATTTTTTTGAAGATGAGTCATTAGGAATTTGACTTGTATGCAGTCCTTTCCAAGATTTACTCTAATTTGTGACTTGCTGTCATTTCTCATTTAATGATGGTTACTGAGGTCGTGATGCTCTGCATTACCAAGAAAAAGACGTTGCAATGAGCTAAAGGAATCTCTATGATTAAACTTTCCCTTTTTCGCTGTACAATTCGTGCACTGAAGTTTTTCTGTGGTGTCGGGGTGGACTCTGTACTGATTATGTCTGATTTTAAGAATACCAAAGAAGTTGCCTAGAAAGGGACATCATTAGTTACCCTTACACCTTCTGAGCTCTCCACTTAAGAGCCTGCTGCTGTTTGTGATAAGAAGAAAGAGTACATCCAGAAGGACCTTTATGCAGGCTGTGCTCTGATTTCTGTCTCTGCCATTTAGTCAGTTCTCTCACTAGCTTTCAACTTGTCTTCAGTCACGCTGCAAGTGCCTGACCTCTTTTTTTTTCCCCCTTTTTCTTTTCCTCTTGCTTATTCCGCTCAGCCTTCTGATTCAATGACTAATCTGTGTCTCAAAGTCAAAAAAACCAGAGGGTGAGCTGCTTTTTCTCCCATGATCTCTCTAATTCTCACCACTTTTAAGTTCAGGATCACTGTCCTCCCTGTCCTTCAGCCTTACCACTGTAGACGCCTCTGGCTTTCTGCAGTCCAGCCTGTGTCCAGATGTTGTTACTTCTTCCTCAAGATTAAATACATTTCTCTACTCTGTGTTACACTGATAGATGCAATCCTGCCTCTCTTCTATTAGAGGTGGTAAATAATGCGGGAAGTATTGTTTTATGGTGAAAGTGTACATAAAGTAGAAAGAAAAGGAAAACTAAGGGTCTTTTAATATAATAATAATAAAACTGAAAAACACTAGCAATACTCCTGATCTCAGGAAAATCACCTTCCAAGCAAAGGGACACAACCCCTGCTAGAAGCAGGAAAACACGTAATTTTATCTGAAACTGCAGATGGGATTTGCGAATGTTCAGGCTGAACGGGCAGCTCAGAGACAGCAGAGTCTGCTTTATCTGCTCCAGCCTAGCACCTCGTCTCTTTATTGCTTATTTGGCACTGGAAAGTCCTTTCTTCCAAGCCATGAGGTCCAAACTTTTGTGGAACCTGGCATGCAAAATTCATTCCTGTTTCCTTTTAATGCTGTTATATTTGCATTCAAGTATAAGTGTGTTTAGTTATATAAACATTCAAAGGTAATTGTCTATGAATATATACAAATATGTACCTAAAAGTAAATAAATAAACAAATGCATATAGGTTATATAGCAGTTTTCAAATGTTCATGCTCAAAAATTATCAAAAGCCTGTGCACAGCTATATAGAATAATAAAATGTGCTTCTCTGGAGATGGGTGAGTTTCTTCACATCTTACCTGCTGCCTCTATATGAAGCAGAGCCCCAGCATTTTTGTAGGGTACATTTAACACCTCATCTGAAAAATAAATCAGATACTAAATTTTGAATTCATGGGATTAGAATGGTTTAAAAGGTTTTGCAGTTTAAGGCATAAATATCTAGACATATATCAAGTCTAGATAAGTCTACAGACTTGTCCTCTCTAAAAACTATATGGTTTTTTAATGCAGAAATAAGGGTTGTAAATTACTGCAGCTAGTTAGCTAGCTGGACAACATCATTAAGAGGAAAGCTTTCTTGTGTGGGCTTGAACAAACTACCGACTTAATGCCCCACAATCTGCTGGATCTTCTTGCATACCCTACAGAAGTAGTGCTTTAATGTTATTGTTCTCTCCTCAAAAATGCTGAGTCAGTTAAGCTGCAGAATACTTGTAAGGGGATGTTTTCACATATTAAAGATACTCCATTTATTTGATTGGTATTTTTATTGTTCAGTTTATCTTTCAGTGATCTGAACCAAATCCTATCTTATTTTGCACACAGTTTTTATTATTTCAATTTATGTTCTGTTTTAGAGTGGAGTGGGAGGAGAATGGAGTGACCACAACTAACCACTGAAGTTTAAAATTTTCACAAGATAGGAGGATGTGCTTTTTGGTTCTCTGATGTAGCTATCTTGTTTTATAAGATATGCTAGTTTTCTTGGTTTTAAGGTGAAATTGGTTCAAGATAAAATATTTGATGTATTTTATCATATTTATAAGGGCAAATACAAGAATAATATTTCTGATAATGAAGCATAGTTACAAATAGGAAATTGCCTAGAATATAATTAAAGTTAACTATTAAGTAAAATAAACAGAAAGTTTGAACTATCATGTTCAAAAATCCACGTAACTTTACTCTTGCATGATGGAAAGTAGTTACTACAGCAGAATAGTGAAAATGCAATATGAAATAAGCAGATTTCTAGGAATATTCATAAGCACACATGTGCCTACACCAACACATTGATCCACTCTACATCAAGGAACAAGCAGGTGCCCTGAAACAGCCCCGTGGATGCCCTGATCCAGGGCCCTTCCATGTGCTGTATCCACAGGTGTATTGGTTGTAAATATCCCATGGCTTGCTTTGCTCATTCTTGTTGGCAAACATGGGGATTAAGTGCAGTGATCCACAACTAACCTTGGCTGTCTCTCATGCTTGCTTTTCTGGCTTTGTACAGTGTCTTATTTTTGATCCCTAATCTTACTAACTTGCGTTCTCCACAGGGAGCTGCAGCAAACTCCTTTCTGCCAATAAGACAAACCCACTTGTGCTATTTTGATTTTGGTTGTAGCATCTGTCTCCAGTGGTTTGTGTACATATGTGTCATCCAGAAAAATACTGGTGCAGGGTGAACTGGGAAATACTTCTCAATTGGTACTGCCTTAAATCTTTTCGTATCACAGTCATCTTTTAAACATGCCTTTTTGCAGCATTTCTAATACAGCTTTGGTCTTACTTTCCGTCCCATATCATGTGCTTGGCAGATTGACCATGTCAGGGATGACATACAAGATACTTGTCTGTGATGGCAGCTTTTTTGTTTTATTTTTAAACTTCTGGGAAGGAGAAGGCAGCATTGTGGCAGGATTTACAAAACTTTTTCTCTGAAAAGTCAGTCAGTCCTCACAGAATAACTCAACTCTGCCTTCTGAATTAGAGAAAACAATCAATATTGAACATGTAATATTTTTCCCCTGTACAATATTTAACTTCTGTTTTCAGTATAAAACTCAAACTAAGACTTCAGTGTCTCTTTGAGACTTGAGGGATGGGATCTAGGAAGTGTTCAAGTGTGTAAAGGTTTAGAAATGAGAGGTATTACTCCATGGGTTCTAGTTTGAGTCCATGACTGTAGCTGGAGCTACCCAGAGAACGATGGGTCTCAAAGCACTGTTTACCTTGGTAGAACACTGAGGAGAAGGGTGCAGTTTTCAGTGAAGGTTAAATTTTGTTTAAAAATGAAGTGTGGATTTTTTGTAACTCTATGTTGAGAATTCTCAGAGGTTATCTGAGACATGAAGAAGGAAGAGTTTTAAATCCCCTTTTACCATTTCATAGGGACTTGGACTCCAAAAGCCATTAACAGAGGGAAAGTATGCAGAGAAGAAACTGCAGAGCAATAATGATTTATGCTGTGCACAGAATCTCACTGGAGAAATGGGCTAAGAATGTTTCAAAGTGTTTCTATATTCAGAGGCTCGACAGTTGGAATGAAAAGTTTTGCTACTCAGAAATGAGTTTGATTTGTTAATAAAAAGGAGGCTTCTCATTCAGTTTTATTATTAGTCAAAGAGACAAACCGTTCTACCCCCTTTATTTCCCTGCTTTTTCTCCCTCCCCCTGTTTCATTTCTTACCTTTGTAATTTTTTCAGAGCTGGAGTAGTTTAGAAAGAAAATGAGTCCCTCCATTTGGACGGAGAGAAAGAAAGAAGCAGGAAGGAAAGACTTGATAATTGTTTTTCTCTCCAAAACCTGTTTCCATTTTTCTAACATAAAAATGAAATTTCAATGCAAATGGAAAAGTATGATTCAAAAACTTGGGGACATGTATCAGACATTTTTCTTGCTCTTTTCTTTAACAGTTCTTTTATTGTCTCGGTAATGCACCCCGCTAGGGATCTCTGCCATTTAGCCTGCAGTGGGCTCAACCCCCTTTTATCAGATAGTGGATTCAATCTTGTATCACCAAAGTGACTGGAGACTTGTCAGCATAATTTTAACAGGCTGACTTGATCAGGTGACGCTATAAAGATTCCTATTGCTGCTCTACATTATCTTTCATGTCTTGCAATTTGTGCTATTCATACAAATTGCTCCCAATGATGGTATTCAAAGCCAAATTTAAACATACTACTAAACCATGGGAACATAGCACATAACAAGCCACAGTGAAATCCAAGAAGTATTGGATCTTATTATCGTCTCTGGCTCAGAAATACCTAATGAATGGTAAATGCAGTTCACTTCAGCTAATGTTGAATAATTAGCTCAGAAACAATGATGAAAGAGAGCTGGTCTGATGAAAGGGTGGTAGCACAGTAAGTGAGGAGTAAATGTGGGAGTTATTAAAGGCACGTCTCCTAAAACTCTGAAGCAACAATTTAGGCTTACAGCAAAGGAACAGCATAGGCAAAAGAAATATGTAGCGAGAGAAAAACAAGCCACTGGATAGAGGATGTTTACTTGGACTGCTGCATGGTGAACTGAGGCAATTTCCCTTTACAGACTGGAAAAAAAGACTCAAGTGTGAGCCATAGGTCAATCTCATATTTTACCTCACAAATTTTATTTAAATCAAAAGGGAGAAGGAGACCTGTCAGTCAGATTAATGAAGAGTTATCACACCTGCCTTGGGAGGGAGAGTAGAATCATCATTAATTGTAGGCTAAGTGGGTCTCAAGGTAGCACATAAACCCTCTATTTAGCACCATTTCTGTGCATCATTTGGCATGGAAGAGAGTGAGTTCCTGCTCAGGCATTCCACCTTTGCTTCCAGCCCAGTTCATGCACAGCTCCAGTTGTGCCCTTTTTCTAAGTGGTATGGGCAATATCCTCCGTGTTTTTCACCTTCAGTGCCCAGCCCTCTCCCACTGGGAAGCTTCCTATTCTGTCCCACAGAGCCTCTCACTCTCCTCCCAACACCAAAAAGCAGAGACATTCCCAAGTGGGGAATCCTCCCAAAATTTTGGATTTAAAAGCTGAAGCACAGCTTGTTCCATCATACAGAACACCTCCCTCAGGGCAGGGATTGGTCTCTCACTGCTTGTACAGTGGGTTGGAAAAGCTGGAGGGAAAGGGTATGAAGCTTTCCCACCTGATGGCAAGGAAAAAATTGTATTTTGTGCATATATGCACAATGAGATGTCTTCCTTTATGCATCCAAATGAACTGGACCCAGTACACCCGATGACACTTTGTTCTCTGAATACCCGTTACAGTTTCTCCCCATTTCTTACTTCTTTCTTTCTCTTTCCCACAATGGGGGAAGAGGAAGCTTTTGAATCAGTGGAAAGTTTTGATAATTTAATTTGGGGTGAGATGCAGCACCTGTTTTTTAAAAATAATTTGTTGTTTCTTAGGCATGCCTAAACAGTAATTGGTCAAAATGAATATTTTTGTGAAAGGCCTTTGAGCAGCAAAGAATGTTTGCTGGGTTTCTTTCCTTCCTTATGCTCTGAACCTGCAGTGTCCTTATGAGAAAAATTCTTTATGTAAAACCACATTTTCTGTATGGTCTGATTAATGCTGCTTCAACCTTGCTTTCCCTGAGAAATAAGCATTTCCATTTAGTCTGTTTGAGGCTTCAGTCTACCTTAAGTAACATGCTGTTGGCAAGGGTTAAATAGACACAGGCAGAGTAGCAGTCAGTTTGTCAGCCCCAACATGTTCCATAAGCAGTTTTGTTAGCTTTAAATTGAGAAAAGCACAGCTCTGTGCTAGTGATGCTTTCCTTCTCCTTCTTTCACTGCAGTCCTTTGTGTGTCATGTAAGTGGATGAACTGCAAGCAAAAATGCTGTCCACCTAAAATATAATTTGCTCTGCATGGTGCTGAACGAATAATTTATTGAGCTGAGTATAGCATGTCTGAGCACTTGATCAGATATCCTTGACTGTTTGGATGGGTGATGGAAAAAAGTTCATTCAGCTTTTGCTGTAGTGTAAACCGAAAAGTAGTGAATCTGTTAGATCTTCTATCTGCACAGTCTCTCATGTAAGCCAAGACACAGAGAAAATGACAATGTTTGGTAAAGAACTTATTCAATCAGTCTTCTGATAACTTTATTTTAAGCCTTTTTTTTGTCTCTGATGTACTTAATGCTGCTTGCTGCACATGGGATTGCAGGTAGTTATTGAATATTTTTTAAATGTTTCGTGGAAACTTCTGACATTCTTTGATGTGTTATATTTATCAGTGCAATGACAGCGCTTGTGTTAGCGATGCGATGTATTCTAAAATGCACAGCACACAAAAATTATTGATCCTTTCAAGAAGCCCAAATGATTTTTAGCTTCGCCTCAGGCTCCATTAGCAATGTGGAAAATTGAAAAGGGCTCTCAAGAAAAAACTAGCATAAGATTGAAACTGCAACTGAAGAGCTGTCAAGTGGAGAAGTGCTTATGAATGATAATGAGTATGATCTAAAGATGACATTATCCTTTAGGAGTTTGGTTAAATCTTCCCTCCTGTCACATGACTCGCAAAGATCCCTTAGAGCAAACAAAAAAACAAAGTAAGAGCAATTTTAGGAAATGTATTGAGGGGTGGTGCACATGAAACACAAAGGAATTATAGACTGATGGGCGCCAGGGACAGGGTTTGAAGAGCTACAAAGGAAAACTCCAAACTGGCTGGCCCAGGGGTCCAGGGTACCTTCAGAAGGAATTCTCTTACGTGCCTACAAAAAGATTCCTGTATTTTTTTCCCCTTACACTTTATGTATTTTGGACCTTGTCTCCAAAACATCACAAGACTTTTCATGCTACACATTTCCATATATTTATATCCATTTAATTCTAATTCACATTTTTGATGTCACTGTCTGGCACTGTTTGTGCAGTGAACTCTGGGTTGCACCATTGGGGCTGAAAGGAAACCTATTCCTTTCTGAAGGTTTCTCAAACACTTTTCACAGGGCAGCATATTAAGAGATATGTTAGCATTCACTGACAATAATATGATGGAAAATAATCTTCCTGTGAACTGCATGACTGAAATAAAGGGCCACAATTGATCCACAGGCCACTGCTTCCAGGAACTGGCCATAAATACCAGTCAGCAGTATTTCAGGTGAAGAGAATTAGTTTTTTCCTTCAGACTGCAGATATTTTTTCCATTTATTCAATACTTTGTCGTATAACTTTTACTTCCCAAAGAAAAAAATAAATTCAGCACAACCCTAAACTCTGGCAAAAGATTTAGGGTACAGATTTTCATTTACCTTGATACTTAGAAGGAATGCTCTCACCTTTGACAAAACAAGCAGATTTTTTTTTTAAATGCTCCCATGTTAATGAAACAGATGAGAAAGGCAATGAACAGCAGGTTCAAAAGCATTTCTAGGATCAGAAGAATGATTCCATCAGAGCTGTACTTTGGTCCTACCTAATACCACTTTCCTGGATATCTTCCCGGTTATATCTGCTAAGGTTTGCTGCCAAGGAAAGTATATGGTTTTACTGTTGTCAGCACTGTGCAGACAGTGTGCATTCAGAAACATACCCTGGTTTTTCTCAGCTTCCATGCATTTCAGAGTATAAATACATGAGAAAATTGCCAGCAGTGGGCTATGTGAAGCAAGAGGGGTCTAGCCTTTTCCAGATTCCAAATCACTATGTGAGCAGCCATTTAGAGAAATCTTAACTTGAAAGTTATCATGCAAGCCACGGAGGAAAAATAAATGCAGAAAAAGGGGCAGCCTTTACAGCCATGTCTGAATGCATCTCAAGTGCTGATACATCCTTCTAACACAGTTTATAATGATGTTTCCTCCTCCCTTATAAATGTACACTTCATTCATGGCTAATGCATGAACTGATGAAGCACCTGTGTTTAGACAGCTACAAACTGAATTACAAAACACAAAACTGACAAAAGCTTGCCCAGAGAGATGATAATACTAATTAAACTGTGATGCATTAGAAATACTGCAAATCGGTTTCATTTTACATCGTGAAGTATCTCAGTCAAAACATTCAGTAGTGACTGATTAGAGCTGGGGTTCCTGACAATCTCTGACTTCACTTTATGAGGAAGAGGGTTGGGATCTGATCACAAGTGTTTGCCTGGAAGGGATACCTGGGGGGAGGGATTTGGTGTTTGGTTTTCCCTATGCCATGTGAAGTTATTTGACATTGTTTGCCATATGGAGAGCAAGAGGTACCCTAAGGAGGGGTCAGGCAGCCTGGAGCAGCTGATGTCGGGTGGGTGCCTTTCCGTTCTCTTGAGGACACTAAACCTTGAGTCTCCCTCTGTGTGCATGAACTGAGCAGCCTCAGGGTGCTCTCTGTGCACACACAAATATGTGTCATTATCAAATTAATATTTGGGTCTGAGTTTTACAATCAATGTCCCAGTAGATGTGAAGAATATGAATTGCTTCCTCTTCGAGAAGACCTTGTGTTTGCATCTTTCTTGTTAAGTGTCTGGCTAGCAGTATTTGCTCTGACAAGTTATAATGCTGAAGAAACGTGGTTGAGAACTGGCATTTATCTCACCAAATCTTAGACAGGTACTTTGTTTAAGAAACTTTTTAGATGGCTGAGATCATATGAATGCAGATTTTTTTTTTAAAAAACTTTTAATTATTGTAACTATGTTTAGATTACTTGTTCCCACAGGCTTGATTCCAATGTATTTGAGATAAAACCTTTAACTTTGTTGGGATAAGGAACTTTTTAATACTGCCTGCCTGCACAAAACACTGTGTTTTCCCCCGGTAGGATTCTTCATCCCCTGATACAGAGTGCATGCCTTTGTTCTAAAATGCACCATTCCTTTTCAGAGGGCAACAGGGCACCAACTTTTTATTCAAAAAGCTCACTAAAGCACCTATTTTTGCACATTAAATTTCACATGAAATGCTTTGGGTTGGAAGGGACCTTAAAGATCATGTAGTTCCAATTCCCCTACCATTGGCAGGGATACCTTGCAGTAGACTTGGTTACTCAAAGCCCCATCCAATCTGGCCTTGAACACTTGCAGGGATGGGGCATCCACAATTCCTCTGGTCATCCTATTTCAGTGCCTAACCACCCTTACACTGAAAAACTGCTTTGTTATATATAACCTAAACATGCCTTTTTCAGCCTGAAGCCATTACCCCTTGTTCTGTCACTCCATGCCCTTGTAAAAAGTCTCTTTCCAGCTCTCTTGTAACTCCTTTCGGGTGCTGGAACTAAGGTCTCCCCCGAGCCTTCTATTTACCAGGTTGTACAAACTGAGCTTTCTCAGTTTATTGCAGAAGGGTTCCAGTCCTCTGATCATCTTCGTGGCCCGCTAGACTCTCCAACAGGCCCACGTTATGATATAATCTCAAGCTCAGGGAAAAATGAGGTTGCCTTGCCAGGTTGTATCTTATTGCTTGGGAAGCCTTTATCAGGGTAAATGGATAGTGTGGGGATTACATTTCTGAAACGTTTCCCCAACAGAAAATTATTTTTCCTTGATTAAAAATTGGTTCTCCTGATATGGACTTGCTGCTTGGAAAATTATTTTGAAACTGCTGTCAGCTGTTGCATCATTTAATCTTTCATTCTCAAAACCACTTTAAAACATGGTCATTGTTAGAACTTTTTCAAATCCTACTCTGCCTAAAAACAAAGAACTTTCAAATCTTGAGGAAGGGTTATGTATGATTTTCTGATGATCTGTGAAGTGTGACTTGACAGCAGTATTGAAGGCTGCATGTTGTCCTGACTCTGCGCTTCAGAAGAGGAAAGAGAAAGGGGATGGAACTTCCCTGCAGCACATCTGGGCCAGGTGGAGGAAAAGAAAGGAGAGAGATGAGCAGGGTAGACAACCTGAGAGGGAAGCAGAGTCACATATCTGGAAACATCACAGGCCACTAGAAGAGCAGCTATCAGATACACAGCCATGCCCTAGTGGGAATATAGGATAGTTTTTTCTGCCTGAAGCAGACAGTGAAGAAATGTTTGTAACACAAAGACTGCTAACCTTTTAAGTACGTGCTGGACTGACAACAGGCCTAGGGAAATAACCTGCCATTTAGGACACTGGAAACCTGGGGAGACTGGTTAGTCACTGTATCTTTTCTTTACTTTAAAATGTTCTTTATTCTAATTTATCTGCTAGGAAAAAGTTTTTCAGGTTGGAAGCACATTTAGAATTGTGGAATTACTTCACAGAGAAGAGTCAGGCACTCCACCAGGTCCACCTCTGGTTCTCATCATGGTGGGATCCTCTCAGAGTAGGTTTACCAGGGCTGTGCAAGAAGACTTTGACCTTGTGTGGATTTAAAAGCCTCATGGGGCCTACCTATGTCTTTTTGCAATGAGTTCCTGTTTCATCCTTGTGTTGTACCTTTTCAATAGTCAGGATTGAACTTCTGGAGATGGGCCCTGCCCTTGTCTGTAGGGACCAGCACAGAGGGCATAGAAACACAAAAGAAGGGCTGGGGGCAGAGGGTCTGGCGGCTGTCGCACTGATCCCTGGTAATTTCCTTGTGGAAAAGTCTGTGCTTCACGAGAATCAGCATCAGCTGTGCCCCAGGGAAACCCTTGTCATCTTGTCTTCTCTGCCAAGGTGAAGCTTGTTCTTTCTAGCTGCAGAAACTACTTCAAGATAAAAACTTTCTTTTAAGCAGCTCTGCCACTAATGGGTGTTGACACTCACACCCCAGGAATGGCTGGAGAAGTATAAAGGGGTTTCTCCTGTCAGAATAAATGTTCTTGTATTTTAAGGTACGTTCTCCATATCTTTACCTCTGTTCATACCTATTTTTCACACATCTACTTTAGTATTAATGTAAACAATGCAGTATGAATATTCATAATATGAAGAGATGTAGTCAGAGGTACTACATACACATTGTTTCCCTCAGCATTAGAGAAAAGCTGAAGCATTATTAAAATTTAAAGGAATTTTTAGGTCAGAGTTTGGGTGTTAGCTAGGAGATGAAGACATTGCATGTGTTGTGATCAGTGAAATTCACCAAGCAAAGTGTATGGGCAAAAAAACACTGGGTGGTTCATATTTCATGGGTCACTCTGTAAGACAAAATCCTACTTCAAGGTTACTAGACCATGACTGATCTTTCCAGTGGCTTGTTTTTCAGATCAAGAAAGCAGAATTTCTTGTTTTGACGGATATTGAATCACACATTTATGCAGATTTCCAATGCAAATTAAAGGTTCTGCCCCCATGTTGGCTACTAACAAGGGCAAAAGTTCCCAATACTACAGAACCCATCACATTCCTAGCCCTGCTTTTAGCCTTTGCTTTTGTGGCTGTATGAGAAAAACTATTCTTAAGAATAAATAAAGAAAATGCCATGAAGATACTAATGCATAGTTTTAGCTTATTGAGGTTTAAAATCTTTGATCCAGTGGTCTTAAAACATGAAGGGAAAAAAGGCCACTTTTTAGCAGACAACAGATACCAAGCTTTGATGCAGTTGCTGATGGGTCTGTTTTATTCTCAATATCCTGCATTTCAAAATGTAGTGGGAAAATGAAGGGGGAAAATTTTCATGTTGAATTTTTGCTAATTTGTAAGGCCAAAGCCTAACTAATGTACATTTCTCACTACAATGCCTTAGCACGTTCACAGGGCTGTTCATTGGAAAGGCTCATTAGGGACCTAATCCATCTCATGCTGCTGTTGTAATGAAAGTAAGAATTACAAGGACAATGAGATTTTCTTAATTTAGGAGAAAGAGGTGCAGAGCTACTAAAACTCTCACCATCCCAATTAAGTTGTGGAAAAAAAAATATGAGTAGAATCTTCATGGCATTTACATTAATTGCACTTAGACTATGGCTAGTAATAATGTTTTCATTAATGCAGAAGTAGGTTGGGAGCAATATATAGGAAGCTTCCATTACATGGAAGACTACTGCATTGAATTTATTTATTTATTAGCTGGTTAGCCATAAAATGAATCTTCTAAGGATGGCACATAGACAAAGGTTGACTTTGGACAAGTTCAGCAACGTTTTGTACAATACAGAAATAGAGTTGAAGTCCTCCATTTGTGTGTGTGTGTGTGTGTGTGTGTGTGTGTGTGTGTGTAAAAAAACCCCAGACACTTACCAAGTGAAATAATGAGACATACAGAAGGAAAAAAAAACTATCTTCGGTTTGATAAACTTAGTGGGTTTAGCCCAAAAAATGAAATGTTATTTTCTTTCATTTCTTCTCAGTATTCTGACACACTAGCAAATTCCATGGAAATCTAAAATTCCTGCTTGAATGTATTGAGCTTTGCATCAGTGCCTGTATTTGGGGGCTTTGTATGTCTACCAGTAAGGGCTTCTCAAGAATCCATTTGTGTTCCTCTGGACAAATGGGAGTGATTTATGAAAGAAGCTTTAAAATGTTAAATACATAATTCCCACATTACAGGTGGGTGTGAGCTGCCTCTTGATGGAGGTGGGAAGCATACTTAATCTTTATTGCCCATTTGACATATTCACATTACCACACAGATATTAACTAATCTTTTCTGTAACTCTAAGGTAAATTAATAAATGTTGCTAATCCAAATTTTATACAGGGGGAAATGGATGGATTGTCTTGACCCTTGTGAAAAAGAAGGGGCAGAGCCAGGAACAGAATCTTGGTTATTACTCACACATAACCTCCTATCAATTTTTTCAGTTCATCATTGCCATTTTTAAGGTAAACATCTCTGCCAGCTGGAGACATCAGCACCTTTCTTTTTTTATGAGCTGCTGTGCTGGACCCTCCCAGTTCAGTTGTGCTGCTGGAGGGATTTGAGGGAGTTTTCCCTTCACCACACTGGGACAACCTGTCTGGGCATATGCATTAAAAATATATAAAGATCATATACAAGGAAAAAAATAAATTGCCATAATTACCACACTGGCCAAATGTGATAGGATTACTTATCTCTCAGAAGTAGATGTTCACAGATTATCCTGAGGGACCTGCTGTGAAGCACAGCCCTGGTACCCCTGCACACAGGAGTCCCATCTCATAAAACAGGTCTTTTACATGTGCTCTGCTGCAGCCAAGGAGTAAATATAAGCCTTTTTCCATGAATGTTTAACTTCAGCTTATATTTGAGTACACATTGAGCACATTCAAATTGTTGGGTCATAAGTGTAATTCTTTTCTAGTGAGTTCTTAAAAAGTTCACCTGTAAATAACAAACCTATTAAGAAATACTGGTTTTTTAACACCCAGTCTATTAGGTGTGAAAACTAGCAATGCACTGAGCATCTGTTCTATTTTCTCTTCCAAGTTGTTTTGTATTTGACACAACCTCCCCTATTTTCTTCAGTAGGAACTTGTTTGGTTTTTAACTACATTACTGTGAGTTACTATTAAAGTTCCTAGGAAGAACAGATGGCATTCTTTTAAGACTCACAACAGTTCAGCAGAGGTGAGTTTTGTGAAGATAGAGAGATTAACTTCTGCTCCATTTATGTCCATCTTTAGATTCAGAGCAAGCTCACTTACTTGGAAAGTTGTGATGATTTACTAAGTTTATTGCAAAAATTTTGCAAATGAGACATTCGGTCTGGAGACAGTACAAGGCAGCCACACCTGGCACCATTAGACTTCTGAGTGGCTTTCAGGATAGGCTGTGTAAGGCAATTTGATTGGGCAAATCACTGTGTAAAACCCCAATAAATTAACTCCATGCTCAGAGAACAGTAGGGTAGGATCTATTCTGCCAGCCCCTAGAGAAGTCCCTCCTTAGAGTGGTTCTGTATTTAGTGATATGGAGGCCTTTGAGGGGGATCTTACTACCTGTCATTAATAACCTCACATGTTTTGCTTTTGTAATGCTACCAAAGGCAAGGAGAGAGATCAAACAATGCCAAACATCTCTCTTCTGTTATTCAGGTCTTTTATACCTGTAATTACCTCTCTTCAGTCATTCTGATGTTTTGGAGTAGATGTCTGAAGCAGCTGCAGTTATGTCTGAAATTGACTACAAAATGTTCACTGAGGTACATTTGTGTAAGATGTCTCAAATCCCTTCTCATACTGCTCTAACTGTAAATAGACAAGTGCATTCTACGACTTCTCTATTTGCTTTTGAATTTCTGCTGTAGATGTGGAACTGCAGACCCAGTTTAACAGAGCACAGAACTATTTGCTTTCTGCTGCCTTTGTTCCCTTTTTATTTTTCTTAGCTCCCTCTTGGTACTCCTCTGCAGCTCAAATAATTTTCTGACTTAAATATACTAGAAGGCAGCAGGGTTATCCTACCCATACTATCAGTAAGGACATTAACCAGTTGAAAAATGGAAGTACTTAAGAAATACATCTCTCCTCATCAGCTGGATAGTTATCTATTAGGTATTTGTGTTTTTAAGACCCCAGAACTCCTGCTGCCTAGTTCAGGGCTGGTTCAGATCAAGAGATCAGCTGTGCTGTTGGAGTGTCTTAAGACACTGATGGCTTGAGCAAACTAGGGGAGATTCTCTTTCAGAGTCAGTCTCAGTCTTTTCCCTGTGTTTCCTCCTATACTTGACTCTCATAATGACTGCATCCTGTGCATCATTTCAGGGTTTTCTGGGTCACACACATTTCAGGCAAGTGTGATTTTGAGATAGACAAAGGACTGGCAACAAGTGCATGTGGGTGGGTGTGTGTGTGGGAGTTGCTTTTCTTCCCTAATCTCATTTCCTCTTTCCTGAGTGCAGTTATTCAAGCTGCATGGCAAGGATTAAATTTATCCTTTTGATATTTTCATGTCCTACAGCAACATAATTAAGATGGTATTGCTATATTCGTGGTTTCTTCAGTGGAAAATTCACCATGATCTTGAACAGTATGTGTGGGTTGACTTCATTCAAGGAATTTAAATTGGATCCATTTCACATAACTGCATATGGCAAATAATTCAATGTAAAAATAAACATCTTGTCCATGTAAATACTACTAATTTTAACTGACTCTTTTTTTTTTTTCATGTTTCTTTAGAGTAATTGCTACCTGTCAAGTTGTTGTATATATATTTCATGCTGTCTTGGGAAAAAAGAAAACAGTGTATTTCTTAGCTTTAGTTTCCACTGCCCTTTTAGCAGGGAAGAGTCTGTATACATTGCAGTTGTAGATAAGGAGTAGCAATCAAGTGAAAATACATTCTGTAATTCGGATTCATTAGTAAAGTCAGATTGGCAGTACACAGTGCTCATTTGAAAAACTGAAAGTTCTGAAATGTAATGGGGAGTTATTGACTAGTATTGTTCCGTCTTTAAAACATCAGAGAAATGCAC
Organism: Corvus brachyrhynchos; assembly: GCF_000691975.1. Lineage (NCBI taxonomy): Eukaryota > Metazoa > Chordata > Aves > Passeriformes > Corvidae > Corvus > Corvus brachyrhynchos. The sequence goes on from NW_008239283.1 coordinate 10,775,127, forward strand.
ACCAAGGAAAATAATTGTAGAGTCCACGTGAATAACTGTACACTATGAAAATAAGTAGTGTGAAACAGACACCCAGGGCTTGTCAGTAGGAAATAGTGCCGAAAATTCAGAAGTGGGTGCAAAACCAAGCAAAACACCACAACCATCTGAAATTGCTATACTGTTCTCTTTTATAGAAGTTTTGCCACTGCCTAACTAATGATCTTCTTGGGTTATAAATACAGAAATTACCTTTTGAATTTTCAAGTGTCCTGATCCACAGAACCACAGGTGGTCCAGCAGAGCCACATATGTGGTTTCAGCTGTGCTCTTGCCCTGTGTCAATAGGGTAGTCTCTTTTTCCTCCCTGGGTTTTTTCTTTCTGAGTATCACAACTGAGAATTAATTCAGCATTCCTACATTTTGTATTTTTGATGGAAAATATCCTCCGTGCATTAAGAAAAAGTATCTTTTTGAGTGCACTACCTAATATTTCTTTTAAAAAATGGATCTTTCTTCCTTATGCTGTTCCATCTCCCTACAGTGATTACCAGAGTGAGTGTTAAATAGATTTATTCCACTTGCAATCAGACTTGTCAGTTAAGATCCAAAACCAGAGGGTCATTTATAAATTTCAGTGTTGTTCCTATTCTACCTATAGTCTTAATAAATACGAATCTGTAGAATGCTATGTCAGATCAAAGATGGATCTTCTGAAAGAGGCTGATCATCACAAAGTAGGCACTACTTTGTAGCTCTTGGAACTTACGGACAAATCTATGAGTAGAGACGTCTTTGTTCTACGTAGTTATCACATATAAAATGCCTGAGACACTGCAATTAAAGCCCAGAGGAGAGGAAACAGATCTGGAATAGTGAGATCCACAAAATTCAGAGTCCCACAGTGAGTGAGAAATTGCCAGGAAGATTATTTTCTGGTTATAAAGAAAGTAATTTAAAGGCACGGGATAATTTCCATTTTGTCCAGATGATTAGGTATACATTCCAACACATCATGAAAGCATCTATCAGTGTCACCAAGAAGTACATAACATATTCTTACAGTGAAATGTATAAATGTATAGCTAGTCGGGCAGTGACTTCAGTGGAGCTGAAGGAACAAACTCATGTTTGGAATGTGATCATTTTGCTCTGTAAATAAACAAATCCCGTGTTTCACAGCTGAAACAGATCACTGCAGGAGTGTGAAAATTTCTTCCCCCGTATATTAATACATGTGTGTTTCAGGAGCATCACTCAGTACACATTCTGGAACTACAACAATCAGTAGCTCAACCTAACAAAGCACATCTGAACAATGTTTTTCTACAGAAGTATCTGCTAACTAAGGATGACTTCATTCACATGCAGACCTAAAGCTACATGATGGTTTGTATTAGGAAAGGAAGGCATGGAAAGAAAGACGGCAAGAATGGAAAATCCTGAATTTTATGATGAACAAATGCAACTGAAAGAAAAATAAAGTTCTAAGCTTTTAAAAAAACCCTGAAAATTTATAGCCAACAGCTGTCTTTTCAAAAAGCTCTCACTTGAAGGGAAGAGAGCAAGAATTCAGTGCCTTAAGAAGTAGAGGGGATAAGAACCTGCAAAGTAAGACATGGGAGTGAATATTTACAGTTGAAAATTTTCTTTCAGAAGAATGATGTTTTGGCCGTCTCAAGCTGTGTATGTCTTTTCCCTTTGCCTCCATTCTGTCTATCACATAAATATCAGATGTAAATTTGGGAGCCAAGCCAGCTACGAAGTACATGTATGTGTCACAGGGCTAATTACCATAATTATCAATTAGGTAAAACCAAATTATTATAGAACATCTATAGAACAAGCTGGGCACAGCCAAACATACTGCAATTGAAATGCATTCAGGATATACTTGCTGTAGCCTTTTGTCAATATCACTAAGTTTCCCAGCCTTTGTGTTTCTTTGGATTAATTTTTTTTCACCTCTAATTCTCTTGAAGGTTGACTGGGGTGTGCTGGGGTTTTTTTGGTATATATTTTATATGTTTACAATATTTTCAGACTGAAACATCCTTGTCTGAGACATTTTTCAATGTAAAATAAAATTACCCAGAAGCTCATCTTTATAATTTTCTTTCTGCAGGAGCACTTAAGTGAACCATTTTGTTCCAAATGTTTTACATCCATTAAATACTTACATAGGAGATGCTTCGGTGCTTCAAAAACTTGGATTTTTCGTGGTCTTGGTGTGCTGGTTGTCTTACCTAAATCAGGCTTTCTGGCTTAGTTATGTCACACACGGTGTGTTACTGTCTGCATCCTATCTCATCCCACCACAGAGCATCACAAAAGAGGAGCTTTGGGAAGGGACTACGGCTCTGAGATGAAGAGGGGCAAAGAAAGAATCTCACAACAACTCAAGTGATTTAGAGGAGAGAAAATAAGCCAGGTTTTTCTGCTTTCCTCTAAGTCAGATGATGTGTCAGAAAGCTTCATCTTGCATCATATTTATTTGGAAAGGAATAATAACATTTTAGAATTTCAAGAAGATACGAAGTTTTCATTTTGCTTTAATATTTAATAAAATAAATAGGAAAAAAAATGGGACTTTGCTGGACAGCTGGCTTTGTAAAAATTAGATGTATGCTCTATTTCACTGACTACAATTGAACCACTTGTGTCCTTCACATTTCAAGTATGCCTAAGTGTGTTTTTGGATTGAATCCAGGGGTAAATGTCCTTTCTCAAATCTTGTAAGAGGTAATGCAGAAATAAGAAAAGTCTAGTAAATTGGATTATGGCTGCATGGGGAAAAAGGAAGCCAACAGAACTACTGTAAAATCTAACTGAGTATGCAGAGACATGGAGACCAAGCAGAAACATTCCTCTGGAATATGTTTCATGCTATTGCATGACCCAGATTTCTATGCTCTCTTCCTCTGGCACAGGAGCCTCTTGAGGTGTTTGATATTCTATATTAGAGGTTTAAATTTGCTGTTGAGGTGTAGGCTTGCAGATAGGGCACTGCAAAGTAAAGACTGCTTCTCTCTAGTGCTGCATTGTAGTGCAGAGCACAGGATTTTATTTTCAGATATGTATGCTGGAGTCACTTGGAGCAATGCACCTGGTTAGTACTGCTGTTGCCCCATGCTTGAGGAAGATTAGACTGCTAACAAGTTTCCTTCACCTGTACTTTTTCATTTGATTCCTCAGGTGTCCAGCTGTCCAGGACTCCCCAGACTGGTCCTAGGAGCTCCTATTTGCATTCCACCCATTTCTGCAATAGTGGTGTAGTTAGTAATGCAGTGCTTAGCTCACAATCTGAAGGCTGGGTAAAACTTTGCCTGGGAAAGGCCTTGGAGAGAAAGCTGCTGAGATGGATGCAGCAGTGAGACACAGACTGAGAAGCCAGTAAGAATGTGGAATAATCTGGCCCTGTGTTGGACAAGAGGAGGGTTGAACCTGTACAAGGTTCAATGATGTGCTGCTTTTTTTCTAAGTGGGGCACCTGGTGGGAAAGGTGGTTTTCAGAAGTAAAAAGCCCCACGTTCCAGCAATCACTGTTTGGAAAGTGTTTCGTGTCTCAGTGCAGTCCTGTGGCATCTTGGAAATGCTCTTTATCCTGGGATGATTTAGACCTGAAGTTTGATACGGTGACACAAGTAACAGACATTTTGGCTAAACTATTGTGGTGGTTTTTGGGCTGTTCTTCAGTAGTTGGTTATTTAGTCAGAGTCTCTGAAGCCTTGAACTGCTTAGATCTTGCTGTTGTGCAGAGTCATATTATGAAGTTTGTGGAGCCTGTGCAGCTGCTGGGAAGTGTTGGTCTCTGACTAATAACATACAGTAACAATGTGGGTCTGGAGGGGATCTGTCAGGGAAATAAAGCTCATCTAACTACGGGTATCTTATTAAGCACATCTTGCATGAATGCTCAGTGCTGTAACTTTTAATGGGATCTGTGTGAAACCCAATCAAGATAGGCGTATAATGGCTACAGATAAAGACATTGTGGTACTCAGGAAGCAATGAGGGAGGCTGTTAACTGCTGTGTTCTTGTCTTCAGCTTCAAATAGGTTACCAGCCTTAATTTGCCAAAGAATAGAAGGTCAACAGAACTCTAGAATTTTAAGAGCCTTTTTCAGAAGGAGGGAAGGAGAACTGACACTTCTTCCATGGGGTGTAAAGGAAAGTATATTTGAAATATAGTAATTTGGAAACTGTGGCTCTTACCAAACAGTAGGAAAGATCTGAGATGAAGCTGAGTCTGTGAAGAGGCCGGGTAACAGAGGCAGTTTCACTTGGGTTTGGGAAGCCAAAGCAGGACTGAAGTCACTGTGGGGACCAATCAAGAGGTGTACGAGCAATTGTCTTTATCTCTGCCCTCTTTTTGCTCTCGCTGCTCTTAAGAAAGGCAGCAGCATTTTGAGAGCAGTGCCACCATATCTCTCAAGGAATGAGGCACAGCCTCAGTAATGTACATGTTTCAAGAAACAAATGCATCTGTCCTGGTGCTGTAGCTTTGTCCCCTCATTAAAATATGATGCTCTTTAATCATAAATTGGCAGTTGGTGTTTGTATGCATGTGAATCTCTGGGGGAATCAAGGAGGCTGGATGCTTCATCTGGGTCTGTCCTGCCCTCAATTCTTTCTTCTCATCTCTTATCTCAAAAAAATCCAATACAAGCAAAAACCCCTAAACCAAACTCCTGCCTTTCATTGAGAGCTACTGTGTTAGTGACACAGTCACTCAAGGCAATACACTCCAAGGCTTAGCTGAGGTGGGGAAGAGGCATTTGCTTATTTTGTACTATAATTCAAAATTCCTAGCTGATCGGAGTTTGAACAGAATGGTACCTCAGTAGACACTGGCAGTGAATTTATGATGGCTACAAAGCAGGGAGTTCACAAGCTGTGACCAAAGCTTTGTTACAGAGCCCTGTGCTTAAGGTTAACATGAGGCAATTTCCCTCTTTGTGCTGCAGGGTTTGTAAATTTATATTGTACCAAATACAGGAAAGTCCTTTTTTTTTTTTTTTTTTTTTTTTTTTTTTTTTTTTTTTTTTTTTTTTGACAGCAAACTAGGCACTTGGAATTCTGGCTGTACCGTGGTTTTGTCTGCTGCAGTGATTCCATGTTCCTCCTATGAAATGTTTAAATGGTAAAATGCATTTTTAATATTCAAATTCAAGTTGTCTTCCTTAATTACTTGGGGGCTAGGGCCTTTTTGAATGTTTTCAACAAGTTGGACAAACAGCAGATACTTCTTTGCCTATGTGTATACCTTTTCTTTTTTTTTTTTAATGAATTTTTCAGAGATTGCAGTGCAAGTACCAGAGCCCAAAGAGGCTTCAAATGTATAGTGCTGCAAACAAAAACAGCAGGAACATGGACTTGCAGAGAATATGTCACTGAAAAAGATGGGTGTCAAAAATAATGAGGCAAGCTAAGAAGATACTCTGTTTGCTGCCCCAAGAAAAAGGGGAAATTATGCCTATTAGCTAAAGGAACTGGGAGTAGAAATAAAGTGAATTATGGAAGTCTCATCTGTAATAAAAGCTAGTAAGGCAATAAGTGAGCTGCATCCGTAGAGAAAGAAGTTTTGCAATATTTAATAGTAAAAGAGAAGTCACAAAGATTAAAAGATAAATGACTAGTTTAGGGAGGAAGGAGCATCTGAATTTGTTTGTTGCAGTAGAAAGTCATTGAGCAATGAAAAAAAGAAGTATTGCCTATGAAACAAGTTGTTTGTGAGGTGGTCTTTTTCCTTTTTTTTTTTTTCTTTCTTCTCTTACTCTTTCAGCTGAAATGTCAGAGTGTAATTAGGTTAGTTTTCTTCTGAGAAGTCAGGGTAAAGGCTGATTTATGTAGTTGTTGCTGTACTTGGAACCTAAAGTGAGTGCTTGTTAGTTAATTTGTGAGTTGAAGGTAGTCCCATTTTGGTGGAAACGTAGACAAATATCTGCCTGGCTCCTATAGTTGTTTAGCTGGGTAAATGAAAAACCAGGTAGCTACTAATAATTATTCCTTCCTTAAGTTTTCACTTAAATCATTCTTATGCTAGCTGTGACTCCTTCAGCTTCAGTAGGATTGCTCATGGCTTAGTGGTTTTTACTGGTGCCCCAAGGCAAGGTATTTCTGAAGGGCCATGTGTGCTGCTTAGGGGAGGAGTTATGTAGAGCTTCCAGTTTACAGATCTGTGCCTGGTCACAGATGTGCCATCTCCAGATCTCATACTGTTTTACTCATGTCTGTGAACTGTTGCAGCTACAGTTTGGTCCCAAGGCATCCACACAAGCTAATGGAGAGCTGTATCTGATGGTATTGAACCATAGTTATTGAAGCACTGGCTGAAAGGGATCCAGACCACAGAGTCAGAACAAGAACTTCTACTTTTAGTGAGGAAGTGGCAGGTGGGCAGGGAAATATCAGGAAATATTTTGAAAGGGATAGAACTATGGTGTTTCCTGCCTTCAACACAGCTACTCACTGAGGTATTTACTGCTTCTTGAACATGTTGCTTTAAACAATGTACAGCCCTTTTAATGATTGCTTGTTGAGAGAAGCCATTGGTTATTGTGTGTATTGCGTGCTTGTCTTACTCAAAAAGTCTGTTTCTTCACCCAAATTAATGCAGGCTACATTGGGCAAGAAAATCGCCTTCCAAAGTAAAAGTCAGATAGCATGTGGAGCAGCATCTTCTTTCTGTTCCGTATATTTCAAATCCTTCAGTCTCAAAGTGTGTTGGTGGGACAAGGGATATACAGTAAAGCCTTGCTTCATTTGTGACTGCCTGACAATATCCTATTCCAAGAAAGCTTAAGGATGATTTACAGAGAATACAATCTTTGTGTGACAAAAGGTAAGATGGGATCAAACCCCATTACACTGATATGGAATTACCAACTTGCAAAATGAAAGGAGATGCAAAGGGGAAAATCACTTGCGAAATCCTTGAAGTACAATAGTCTATAATTCTGAACTGCTGTATTTAGGGTTTAGATGCTGTAGTGTGAAATACTGAAATACTCTGAAAATACTGAGGGTGCAACACAGGACTTGCAAAAAAATGTTAAGTGAATTTAACTCCATTTTTAAACATTTAAAGTTATAGTAGCTGATTCTTAACAATGAGGGGTCTTTATTCCAAAGCATTTAAATGTGTCACTTCTGTAATGCCTCTCTTCCTTGATGAAGCATGGTTATCACTCTGCCTTTGTATTATGCAGGACAGTGCCTCAAGAGCAAATGCAAAATTTTAATATACATAAAAAACTGCATTCTCCCTCTGCTACAGAGAAGAACCCACTCCTTTTTGGTGTGTTGAAGTCTGTCTGGGCTGTCTCAGAAGCTGTTACAAGTGTTGCCTTATTGTGTGTGCTTTAAACTTCTTATTTTTAAAGTGTTTTTGGAACCACTTTCAAATCAGTGACAGTCTCCACAGTTAAGTCGTGAGGTTTTGGTTTGTGTTTTTTTCACCAAATCTAGAGAAAGCCAAAGTTCTTTTTCTGTTTGGTTTATAAATGATTTGCATTATAATTACTAGGGAATTGTCACTGAGGGGAAAAAGTTTGGTTTCCTGTGTCCATGACAACTTCTGCAAGTGTTATACAAGTGGGTTGCATATCTTACAAAATGAAATGAAACCTTTTTGAAAGCAGTTTTCTTGGCCATATCACATCATTGAGAAAACAACTTCTGCCCAACTTAAAATACTCCAGTATCCTGTTTGCCATGTATGCTGTTGTTGTTCATGCGCTTCATTTAGAAATAAGCTTCTCTTAATAAAGGTGTTTTGCTGGGGAGCTGCCTGTGCATCTTCTCTACTTTCCAGTCCTGGATGATGTCTTTTTGCAGTTTCTTTCCCGAAGGCTGGGTGCTTGTGAAGAGGGTACAAAATTCAGTCAGGTTCCTTAGGTCTGGAAGGATAAAGCTGAGATGGTTCCTTATTGCCCTGTCCTTGTCAAAGGAGGTTTAGATGTTCCCAAAGGTGGAAATCAAGTGGTGAAGGAAAGCTCAGATTATTTTTGTTGCCAGTTACTTGTGGTAGAGTTGAGTGCACGCAAGCCTCAAAGGTGAAAACTGTGTTTGAGGGGAAACCGCAAGGACTGGTTCCCTTGAATTCTATTTTCTGTTCATAGATTTTTAACAGAAAACACATGCTCTCTGAATTATGCAGTAGAAGATCTGCTGTGCTGGACACTCGTGTTCCTACATTGACTGTATCAGTACTGCTTGTGTTTCTGTAATACAGTTGCTCAATATTTGCAGAAGAAGTCAAGCATGTTTCCAAGGAGCTGAGCTGCTCACTTC
>NW_008239283.1:10783457-10791683 GCF_000691975.1 Corvus brachyrhynchos
CATTCCTGGCATGTTTAACTACATGATGACCTGTTCATTTAATCATAAATAATTCAAAGCAGCCATTATGTTCATTCAGAGTTGTGCTTGAGCACGGTACAGTGTGTCTGGGGGAGCTGAGGGTCTCTAAAGAACACCAGCTTCTGCTGGCTCTGAGCACCAGGAAGAGCCTTAAGTGGAAGTAGGATTGGCAGTGGAGGAAAGCCATCTTGTACTGCGTCCGCCATCTACAACCCAGATGTATTTGGGGTGTTTTTAGGAGTTTTTGGTGGGAGGTTGTCGAACTGGGTTGAGCTAAGAGCTCATCAGCTTTGTGGCTCTGAGGTGGGTAAGTTGGTGGCTTTCTATCTCCAGTGCCATTCCCTGTAGAAATGTCTCTTCAGTCTGACTCACTGTCTTTAGCCTGCAGGGTGGAGAAGAAAGCTGCACCTCCCTGTATCAATTTATGATCTCTTAGAATAACAGAGAAGAAAAGCAATTTTGGGGAGAGAAGGGAAAAGAGAAATAGATACCACACGTTTTACTGTAACAGTTTGGAGACCATTGACTAGCTGTGGAAACAATCAGTTAAAGGGTTTTTTTTCTCTGAGTTAGACCTTTCAGTAAAAAACTTTGCATTTGTTATTGGTTTTGTTTGTTTGGTTTGTTTCTGTTTTTCTTTCAATTAAAGAAAGACCACCAAAAATTGATATATCAAAATCAAGTCTCTGAAAGATAATGGTATTTTTTTTTGCCAGACTCATTATTGCTTCTTCAAAATTATTCATATAAATGAATTTTTTACTTTAAATTCTTTCTCCTGCAAATTCAACTTTCTTTCCCTTAAACTTTAGGCTGAAGTCTTTTACAGCTTCAGATTTCCTTTGCAATTGAAAAAATTTAGACTGGTGTGGGAAAAGAAAATAATAACCTGCTGGGTTTGGGTGGTATATCTCTGGATGCCACCTTGGAAAGCTGTATATTCATGGGGAAGGAAGGGAAGAAACATTGAAAAACCTCTCCTGAATTTCAGCCATGGTAGACTGTAAGTTTTTTTTTCCCCTCTTACTGTTTCTAGTTTTTAGACGTGTTAGAACGTAGAATTGAAGGGATATAAGAAAGCACCTAGTCATGTAAAAATGTTTCATCCTTTTTGAAAAATATTTCAATCCTAAAAAAACCAAAAAAACCTCTTAGATTTTCATATTTTATCTGACAGTTAAGCTAGGAGAGAAATGTCAGTCATTCCTCTTACGTATTTGTTGGGATAGGCTTTTTTTTTTTTGTGAGTGTGTGCTTCTTAATGATATTTTTGGTATTTTTTTTCAGATGAAACAGGATATGTCATAAGCCCTACTAAAATAACCTCCTAGCATGAAAAGAGGTTTTGTTTTACATTAGTCTGCTGCTTGTCATGTATTCATCTGAAAATGCAGAGGGGAGGGAAGGATTTTTGAAAACTCAGCTTCTTAGCCTTCCTGTGATGAAAGAGATCTTAATTTACTCTAAATGACGGAGAGGCGTGCATGGGTTTTTGGTTTTTTTAATAAATAAAATATTAAAAAAAGATATGTCCTGTTGATGCCATTTTCTGTCATGGGGCTTGCTGAAAGGGAGGGGCTTGAACATCTGGGTTACCGAGAAGCAAAGTACCAACACTGGCAAGGTTTTGCAGCTCCCTTTGTTTTTTCCCGAAGGCCAGCACCTTGCAGAGCAAGGTTCAGCTCTAGCTGAAGGCACTGGTGTGACCCTGCTGTGAGGGAAGGACTGTGTTCTGCATGGCTTTTCTGGGAGCTCCTGGCAAGGTTTGGGGGTTTTTTGTTTGGTTGATTTTGTATTGCTTGTTTTGTATTGTTTTGGGTTTTTGTTTGTTTTTTTTCCCCTGAAATGAAAGGTCTTGTTTTGATTACAATTCCTACTTTACCTGAACCTCCAGCTTCCAGGTTTTTCTAGAAAGCATGGCAGTTTTGGCCTGCATTTCAGGATAACCTATCTTGGTTTTTTTTATTCATTCTAAGTCCCTAGAATCTGTAGGAGTCATTGAACTGATTGTTCCAGTTTGGTCTGTTTGCTGACATCGTGCTTTAGTGAGAACACCACCTTCAACACCTGCTCACTTAGGAGTACATTTCATTGTGTTTCATGCTTTTGGCTTTCCCCTGTAGAGTCCTGTACTTTGTGGGAACTGTTTGCTGTGGATGGTATTAGCAGTGGATACTATAACTGTACTTGGATCATGTGAAATGATTGCCTGCCTTGATAATTTTGAACCATCTCCTATTGAATGTCTGATGGGAACTGGTTTCAGACCTGTGCAGTAGTATAGAAGAATAACAAATTTCCTGAAACTTTACATGTGGGATGAAAAGAAAACTTTTATTTAGACCAGTCAATATAGCCCATATTGGGCGGTTGATTTGTGTGCTCCCAAGTTAAGATAGATCAGGAAAGAACACTGGGACTGTAAATGCTGTCCTCAGGGTAGTGATGCCTTAGCTTTTAGCTTTTATACTTTTGAATCTTGCTTCAAGGCATCAATAGAAACACAAAAGATCAAGAAAACAGTAGAACGGGGCCCTCTGAACTTCATTTCAGTGTTCAGAAAAGTAGTTGACACCATAAATATTTGTACCAAGCAGCTCTGTAATTGGGTCATTATTTACCTATGCCAGGCACAAGTACGAATGAGTCCAGCACGTTAGCAGCTGTTGAACTGTGCACAGGGCATGGATTACATTGCACGCCCTATTGTTCAGTTTAAAATTAACATGCCATAATCCTCATTAAAACATCATATGTGATATTTCATTGTGGTTATTATACGGTTATCATTAAGGCAAATTGTATTACTGAGTTACATTTAATAATGCAGTGCACTGTAACAGTTGCATATATTTCAATTAGAAAGTAGATTATGCCTGTAGGACAATTTAACATTTTCTTTCAGCCTGCAAGAAATTAAAGAAAAAATTCTTTTTGTTTGTTTGTTTCTTTTAAAAAGTTGTGGGTTAGCTAAGGTTTTTATTCTCCTTCATGCATTTTTCCCTTCTCATTCATGGTCCTTTAGCTTTGAGACTGGATGTCAGGGTGAAGGTGGAAATAACATCAGCAGGACAAGCTCTGCAAGGAGAAAATTAGTCCTGCTCTGACTACCTTTTACCTTTTTCTCTAAGTATATAGAGAAATTAATTTTAACTGCAGCCAATCACTCTCCTTCTACCAGCTTAAAATTTACCATAGCTCTAAAAATTTAAAATTGATGTGTCATATTCTTACCTTAGTGAGAGGAACCTTGAGTTTCTTTTTGCTGAGGGATTGGCTTGATAATGTCGTCATCCTCCCCTCCTGAATATCACCTGGGATTTGATTTCGAAAAAATTTCCTCAGTGCTGCTGTCCTCAAATGTTGCTGATCTAAAATGTCAGACAGGTTTAATTCTGGTCTGCTGCTGTTTTCAGCATTTATCCTCAGCCTGGCACTGTTGCGCCCTTCAATATGAATCTCCCACAAAACCCCATATGTGAATTGTCTGTAGAATTTGTACATCAGCATGTTATACATGAACAACAACAGCTGCATAAAATAGAATGCAGGTACATGCTTATGGGTTCAGGTGCTTTCATTCTTTTTTTCTGCTGTTACGTCTGCTTTTGTTTTACAGAATAGTGTAATAAAAGCTGAATTTAATTCCAGTTATGGAGACTGGAGCAAAGAGTTTGTGGGCTTGCATTACAGTTGAGATGCAAGTGAATGGTAGCTGCTTCTAAATATGTATCTTTGCTGCAGATGGTTTGCTAGCATTCAAATTACAGACCTGTGAGATAGGTGTTCAGTAGTGCAAGTGAGCTGAAGTTGTATTCATACATCTTGTGGGTAACAAACAGCATTTGGTGATAAATACAAGAATGAAAAAGTGTAACTGTTGCTAAACTCCCATATACTTTGTGCAGCTGTGCCTACATAATGAATATATTCCCACCCAAGAACTATTTGAGGTGGGGTCAAGTCAGCCTTATTTGCCTGGTGTTGGGTATTGTAGTTAAAGGCAAATTTAGTTACCTGGGTATCTTCTCTCCTGTTCACAGCTGGACCCTTCCTTGACTAAGGCGTACCTAATACTTTCACTGAATGTTTTCTACCTCTAACATGTTGAGAATATGATGTTCTTTAGGATGATTGGTATCTCTCAGAGAGTCATAAAGGTCTAATGGACAATGTCAGCATCTCAATATAAAAGGGGATGTTTATGCTCAGTCACACAAAGTCCCAGGGGAAATTTTGAAAAATGCCAGCTGAAGAATCTGACCAGGTGCTTCTGCTGTGTTTAACAAGAAGGGTATTTATGAGGAAAAATTAGCAAGGTCATGTGAAAAAAAAGAGCTCTAGATATAATCTCAGGTTCTGTAATTGCAAACTAAAGGTTACATCCTTTAGTTCTTGTTCAATTTACACCAAAGTAACCTAAGTGCAAATTGGGTAGAAAGCAAGGGCCAGTTTGGGTCTCCAAGTTTTGAGTTTAGTCTGCTGGATGAGAAAATGCACACAAAAGAATTGGTGAGTTTAAAGGACACAATCAGTTTTCACTTTGGTTTTCAATCAGAGAAAACATACTCCATGGAAGACTAGGAGTCTGTAGAAACTGCCTTTGATAAGCAGGAAATAATGACAGAAAATTTCCAGACAGCTCTAGGAATGCAGAAAGATGATCTTAACTTCCATTTACTAGTATTATACCTTAAGGAAATTAGATACAAAGCAGAAAAGAAGTGGTAACTTCAGTATTATTGACTTGAAGTGTTGTGCAGAAATTAATAATGTTTTTGCAGTATCCTCTCCTATCTCATTCATTGTTCAGGACTGGTCCTTGTTTGCTTGCTGAACATTAAATAAAAATAAATCCTTCCTAAATATGTCAAGTAAGTTTTTTGGCTGAAGTAATTGGCATGAGGGTGAAAATATGTCAGGCTGGGTTCCCAGCAACTCAGCTTGTCTTTGAAGGAGTTGTGGAAATATATTGATATTTTGCATAGGACTCGCACTGTTATTAGGAAGAATAGCATTATCATTTAAAATGAGTTTAAAAAACATATTCAGAAGAATTAAATATATACTTTACTGTATACTCTTGCTATTTCTATCTTCATTCAGCTTGGATGATTCAAGGTTCTGGTTGAAACTGGAAATACAATACAATGCAATTCTTGTACAATACCATGACAGAATGTCTTCTTTCTACAGTGTGAGCTGATACTAGAAACTGCAGACATCTAATTTGTTTACCTCTGCATAACTTATTGTTAAACAGAAGAAATTAAAAGCCTCAAGTCTTATTTCTCAGTGCAGAGGTGAACTGCAGTCTGGAACAAAGTGCAGCCATGTTCTGTTGATGAATGTCATACATATTTATTAGTCCTCATTTAAAAGATTACTGTAAATCAGTATCATACTTGTAAAGTTAGCAGAGAATATTACTTCTATGAAAATATAAAATCTGTTGACTTTCAGGTGTGCTTGTGCTTATAATACTTGCAAAAATGATAAAGTCTTTTGAAACACCACCTTCTGCAGACCTTGGCAGTGAGTGACAATAGAAGTTGAGATACCATTTTGAATCTGATAATCTAAGACCAACTAAGCATAGGAGAAGATTTTCTGTCCTAATTTGTCTGAAGGCAGGAGTGCTTCAATTTCCTTTCACTAAAACCCTCCTAAAACCTTCCTGGCTTTTGGAGGATTAACAGAACTTCAGTGCATCTATGATAAATTTGATTTTTAGATTTCAGCAGCTGGTACTTTACCTCAGACTGACTGTGTTCATGTTTCCTCCCTGCAGACATGCATATTATAGAATTATAGAATAGAATATTATAGAGTATATAGAATATTCGTTTTAAGATCTTCATCCAAGTCAGGTAGATCTTGGTAGAGAAATAAAAATGTAATCTTTGTTGTTGTTATTCCTACTGTGATTTTTAGAGAACACATGCTTTCAGCTGTTTGGATGAAAATGTTTTCTGCAGCAATTAAGTAGAAAAGAAATGTGATATAAAAACAAAATTTAATTTCTTGTATCCAAAGCTATCTTTAATGTAGTCAATAATGATACCTAATAATATTCTTATTCCTTTTATCCAATTTATAACTTAATGACTTGTACACAGGAGACTGAAAATAGGGATAATTCAGAGCTGACACTAGTCTGTATCTCATCTTCACCTTGGGAAGCCCCTAAGGAGTTAATTAAGACGTCTCTGCAGTTGCTTGGTCCAAAAGCTGAATGAGAAGAGCTCCAGGGTGGTAAAGACACTAAAGTGCTTTCAGGACTAAGTCCTTAAAGCTTGGATCTTGATGTGGCTGGTGTTGACATGCGTGAGCAAAAGTTAATATAACATGATGTTACTTCAGACTTTTTCAGAGAAGTGATGATGGCTTCGGAGGGTGGTCAGTGGTGAATGTGGGGGTGAGAATAGAAACTACCTTACACGCTCTAAGGGGAGGAAACCCCTTGCTGACTGGCAGATACAGGGCAGCCAACCTTCTCAGAACCCCTGTGCTTGCTCATCTTGATGCTAAGCCTCTCTCTGCAGATAGCAGGTGAATTTATGTAAGCTTTAACCCTTCCACAAAGCAATCCCTGTTGGAAACTGTCTTGCTACTGCTTCAGACAACTACAGGATCTCCTGTGCAAAGGTGAGGGTTGAAACTGCCTTTCTCTTCTATTCTCTACTGTACTCACTTCATGTTTTCCAACATGAGTGGAGTGCTCCTGTGGAAGAATTCCTGAGAATAATGACCCTTTGTATCGTTCACCCTACAGACTTCATTGCCCAGGGTTTGATTTTTATCTGCTGAGAGGAGTGACCTGGAGCCCCTGTGTAGCCAGGGATCCCAGATCTGTGACATAACAGACTTCAGATCCAGGAGGATTCAACTGGCATTTCACAAATATTTATCCTGGCACTTCTGGGACGTTGGCACCTTTTGTTTATTTAAAAAAGCGTAGCGGCTGTTGATTGTAGCACCTTTAATAGCTGTAAAAGTGTTTCCGAATTTACTGCTCTCTAGCAATGAATCGCCTGGAAGTGCTCTCCAGTGAACTCGCTCCCTGCCTGTAGTCCCTGTGTGCTCGGATTGCTCTCATTATCTGTGGGAAGCTCCACTTCGCCACTCAGTGTTCACTATGAAAATATTCACTGCTCTGTTGACAGTGTTGTAGCCCATCTAATTCCTCCTCAGACCTAAAGAAGGGTTTTGTTTTGTGCAATGATACTCTTTTTAAAAGATATGAAATAAGGTAACTACCCCAGTGTATAAATCTAAACAAACTGCTTTCTTTTTTTTTTTTTTTTTTTTTTTTTTTTTTTTATTCTTAACTCATTATTCAATTTTGTGTTAAGCTAAAATAAGCTTTAAAATAATTGTGATCTGTGTTACGTCGTAGCAGAAATATCAGGGGTGGCAAATATGTTTTAAGCTAGCAGGAGTCAGAGAGAGGGCACAATTTCCTGCACGTGCAGTAACTTTCAGTACTGTCAAGAGGCAGCTTCTTTTTTTTCTTTTACAGATAGAGGTAATACCTGGTGAGCAGAAGTAAATCAGCAAAGGCAGCCTTCATTATGACAAGCAGATTTGCCAGGGTATATAGGTGAGTTTAATGGAATTAAAGGGTTCTATCTGTTACTTAAATGAATAAGTTCTTTCAGTGAGGAAATTGGGTTTTCTGTTCTCCTACTCAATGCCGGAATAAATTAAAGCAGCGACCAAACAAAAAACATACCACAGTTTCCCCACAGGTGTTTTTAGGATGAAGAGGTCTTGCTCTTTCCTGAAAGAAGAGCTATTACAAAAAAAGAGATTGTGCACAGCACTGTAGAAGAATTTTCAGACACAAACGTGTTCTCTTCAATATAGGACCGCAGTAAGAGTGCTGCTTCTGATGAGGTTATCACTCAGTCATGTGATTCGGAGAATGAAGTCTTTCAGAAAAATACTAAGTGGGGTAACTGCCCTTTGAAACACCTCCATTTCTGAAAGTGGGTAGAAAATAGTAATGAAAGGAGGTAGCAAAACCCAATAAAAATATTGTATCATATTTTTTAAGATTTTCTCTTCCTCCACCCCCTCACATTTAGTGCTGCACTGGAATTTTTTCTATCACATTTCAGTTTAAAATTAAATATTCCCAAAGTGATAAACTGACCTTCATATGAAAGAAAACTTAGAATGTAGATTTTCATAGGCTTAGTT
>NW_008239283.1:10791698-10825250 GCF_000691975.1 Corvus brachyrhynchos
ACCTTTTGAGGCTTCTCTAGTTGGAGGAAGGGAGAAAGGTAGGGACAGGATACATGGGCCTGGCTGTAAGGCAGTAAAGCTTGCAGTGAAAGCTCACCTCGTCCTGGGGAACTCGCCAGTAAGACTGAAGGTAACAGGATGTGTTTTGGTGAGTGACCAAGTGCTTTGGCGTGCACTGGTTAGTAATGCATGGCTTTTCCTCAGAGTTCATCTCTGAGCTTGTCCTTGCACATGAGTCATGTCCTTCAGGGCATTGTGCTCAGCACTGAGGAACTGAAAAAGTTTGACAGGTGGAAAAAGAGGTGTATTTTCCCCTCAAGAGCAATATTCATTGGCACTTCAACACCTTCATAGTTTCCTAATAGTAGCAGCTGTAGTGTTTCTGTTTCCAGCATTGCTTGAAACACTCTTGGGATGAACCTGAATGATCTGCATTTTGTTCACATTCCCTGAGGTGTTGCTTTCCCTGAGCCTACCCAAATGTAAATATAAAAACTGGGCCTGACATCTCCTCTACAATTATTACCAGTTTTTCCTGTCATACTGTAAGTATGATGTACTCTGTGTAGGCAGACAGTGTTGTGTTTTACTGTGTACTATGCATCATCCCAGCATGAATTGATAATCACAGTGAAGTAGCAAAAATATGCCTGGTTTTGAGCCACTGATACAAAACATATGAAAATGGGTCTTATCTGCCTTCAGTTGAGGCTTATTCTAAGAAAAGAACTGATTTCTGAATGGGGAAAACTCTTCTTTACTCAGCTGGTATTTGTTCTTAATGTACAAGCTAACCAAATGCCTGTGCTCCAGGAAGATACAGGATCTTGAGACTCTCCTGCCTCTTCTCCTAGGAGATAATTGCTCTCCCTAGCACTTAGAGGGTTTCCAGCAGGTGTTTTTAAGTTATACTTCTCTTATGAAATGTTTAAGTAAGTCAATCTTAAGTGTTTATAGTCTGCAATCATGATTTCATTCTCTCACATCTGTGAATTTGCAAGCACCAAGCTGAGCACATTCGAGTGGACTCGTTGCAGAGAATAAAGGACACAAGTTGACAATGCCTCATCATGTCTGAGAGGGTACCTCTTAATAATGGTGACAGACTAGTTTCTGGAGAGGTACTTTGTGGTGTTCTGTAGTCTTCAGCTCTTGCAGTGTGGCCCTTTGTCTCAGAACCTTATTGATTACAGCTGCCGTAAATATTCGTCTGGGTTGTTACTTATTTTCTGTTTTTTTGACTGATTTCAAATATGGAGGAGTTCTGCCCTATTTTTGTTTAACAAGAAAGAAGTGGATATACATGATACACTGCAACCTTCTTGCCATTGTGGCTTTGTGCTTGTGACAGAAGAAAGATGTTTGTATTTCTTCTAGAACTGTTGTCCTGGGAATGGGGTCCTGCACTATTCATGTAGGCTTTTTTCTTTTGCTTTGTGCTGCTTTTTAGTGCTTCCCACATATACCAACCTCTAGATAATATTTCTGTAACAAAACTGTGTGATCATTGGACAAAAGACTTGGTACAGCTGTGCCCTTTGCTTAGGTTGTATATAGGTAACCTCTTACTGCAAAGTACCTTTTGAAAACTTTATCCTTCTTTTCATTCAAGCACCCAGAATGCTTATTCCTATCAAAGAAGGAAGAGAAACCCATTCAAATGAAAACAGACCCAGAGGCATTTTGGCTGAGCATGCAGTAAGTTGTTGCTTCTGAACATTCTTTTTGGATTGTTATAGCTTCCTATTTGGTAACATAAAAAAAAATCCTTAAATTCAATGTGCAACATTAAAATATAAACTGATACAGCAAAAACAGTTACTTTCTTCCCTGCGCTGTGTTGAACTATATTGGTTGAAAGAGAAGACATAGCAACAAAATTACCCCAGGAGTCCATTGCTAGTAGTAATGTACAGA
Organism: Corvus brachyrhynchos; assembly: GCF_000691975.1. Taxonomy (NCBI): domain Eukaryota; kingdom Metazoa; phylum Chordata; class Aves; order Passeriformes; family Corvidae; genus Corvus; species Corvus brachyrhynchos. The sequence goes on from NW_008239283.1 coordinate 10,793,616, forward strand.
ATTTTGAATGTAGCTCTACAGGAAAGAATCTTCTAGGACGGGGCATATCTTCTGTTTTAATTTACCCTGATAACATCTTGACCTCTGTACTGGTTTCTGTTTGTTTCCACCAGGAACAATTTTTGCAATATTCCTTGTTTAAGCCTTTGCATGGCACTGGTCTTCACGACCCAGCAGGTGAGATAGCAAAGCAGTTAAAAATAACTGAGGGATTCTTGGTGGGGGACAGTGGTGGTAGAAATAGGTGCCATGATATCATTAAACCCCTTTAAACTGTTTCCATTTAAAATTGGAGGTAGAAACGTGTGGGTTCTATAGGCATTTTTACAGGGCTTGTATAACTCTTGGGGCTATGTGCGATTTGCTGGGAGTGACAGATGATTGATTTTGTGCTAAGAGAAAGTGGATGGTTGCATTTGTGAGTGTTTTGAGTTCAAAAGTCCAGAAGTTAGGTGTGTGAAAAAAAACTTTATGCTGGAAGAGTTGTATTTTGGAGAATACAGAGTAAAGCAAAGGACATGTCTAATTATTAATGAGTTCCTGGGCTATGCTTTTTTTGGCTTTTTTTATTTTTAAGTAATTTCAGTTCTCTGTGAAAGGTACTAAAATTAAAAAAATAAATATACCTTCTGCTACATCTTGCTATTTCAGTGTGAAGAAGCATCATATCTCTATTGCATATAGGCAAAAAGAAAGAAATAGGAAAGATTAATGACCTAGTGTATTTGTTGGTTATGTTTGTAGCCTTTCGCTTTTTTAGGTGAATAGCGTTTGCATCTTGATATTGGATCAAAGGGAAATCTAGACTTTTCAGTTGTTTTAAATATTCTAAAATGTGTGTTTCTTGTTTCTGTTGGTGGGCAATATTTTTTTTCCTTTTCATTTTTAAGATCTTTAGTTCTCAAAATAGGTGGTGTGTTTTCCTGATTTGCTAATTTAATTTACTTTCTCAGTCATATTCCTCAGAAAAATGACATGAGGAGTTGAAGGAAAAAATACTGCCTAAGAGAAGCACATGATTTATGCATTTCACACTTGGAGAAAATGTGGGGTTTTTGTTTAGTTTGGGGGTTTTTTTAAGTAAAATGTGTTGGGTTTTTCCTTTTTTTTCTTTTTATGACTTCTTTGGGGGTGGGGCAATAACCTACCTGTTGTTGCACTTGTGCAGTTATCTGACCTTTTTATTGATCATAAAATTCTCTAAAGTTCAGTCCGATCCATAGGGTGCTGAGAGAAAACTTCCCTTTGGTCTCCACATCTGCAGTTTTCTGATCATTTTTCTGGGTCCCATGGAGGAGTTTCTGAAGGAAGCAGGTTGTTTTTTTGACAGCGGTTCCTCTACCCAACTCACTCTTTCATTGCTTGTTCTCTGGTCTTCGAGGCTTGCAGAGAACTAATGGGTTCCCTGTGTTAATCATGTGATAATCCTCTGAAAAAATTCTGTCCTGGTGTGCTGCAGTCAGAGCAGAGTGTTCTGGGTCTCAGGTCATTCATCTTTTAAAAAACACATCCTTCAACTGAAGCTCCTTTCTCATTCTTTCCCTCTTTACTTGCCTTTCCACCGATGCTGGCAGATAGCAGTACTCTCCACACTTGGTTCTAGACCTCCTCCTTCCAGAGTTGCAAGATATTCAAGAGTAAACCTTTGCTGGCTTTGCTAGGTTGGAGAACTGACATGGCTCACTGATGGTTTCAGCTTTGTGTGGCAGCAGCAGCATGGTGGTTTTTTGTCTGCATTTTTTCCCCCCTCCCTAAAATAGCAACCAAATATAATAGCTTAATTTTAATATTGAAAATACTTAACTTAATCCGTCTCTTTATGTCCCCTTTTCCTGGTTGTTCATGAGCAGTACTTCAGGGTCTGCAGTGCAACAAGGGAGTGTCAGAGTTTGGAGATCTTGACTGATATGGATTGAATGAAAGAGGTGGAATGAGGTTCATAGGGATGTGCATTTTCTCTTTAATTTAAGGGGCTGAATCATGACCAACAGCCCCTTTTCAACTTTTTTTTTTTTTCCTGTTGCCATGTTGTCAGCAAAACTTTACTTCTGTGCATTTACGTAGCACTGGCCGTTCAGAGGCTTGGGGGGATCTTTAAATAACACCTTTGTTAGGGTTCTTATGCAGGAAAAGTACAGGAAGGAACATTTTCAGAATTGCCTTTAGGGGAGCTGGATATAGTCAGTGCTGACCCTGCAAATGTGCAGAGATGAAAATAATGGTTGGATTACAGTAATTCACAGTGCAGGAAGGAAGCACAAGATTGCACATTAAAAATAAAAAAAAAAGTAGTTCCCCATGCATTTTAAAAAAATACTATAAATTCTTCCTTTTATTTTTTTTTTTTTTTTGCTACTTGCTCTTCTCTTAAAAAACCCCACCTATACTCATTTAAAAAAAAAAAGCAAGCAGGCAAATAAAAAATGACAAACAGTAAAAACAAACAAAAAAACCCCCCAGGAACAACAACAACAAAACTAAAATCAAAACAACCCAAACCTCAAATAAATTTTCCAGTACTTTATACAACAACAGTCTGTTGTGTTTGGTGCAAGAATAGCTATGCAGAGTTGTAGAGCCTGAGTTACTCTGGAGGTTAAACAAGGTAACAGTCCCTTCAATCCTCAGGAGTCCATAGATCTAGATACAGAGCAAGACTGTTAAAGATCCATTAGTAGGAGTTTCTTTCCATGCCACCCATAATTAATAGCCAGGTGTGAACAGCCCCAAGTATAAATGAATCCTCTGGGATTTGGGTTTGTGTCTTTTTGAGTTGGTAATGAAATGAAGCCAGTTGTGAAATGCCTGGAGGGAAAAAGTCAGTGACAGTATTTGGTGCATCTCGTTCAGCAAGCAAGACCTTCCTTTGCTGTTGATGAAATCACCTGCAAAATCATGAAGAAATGGTCTAAAGGCAGACTTACTTTTTGAATGTTATGTAGTGGTTCAGTTTTCAGCAAGTCTAGCAAAAATGAAGGAGTGAAACAGTGGAGGACTAAAAGATAAAGCAGATGAGCTCTGGCTCAGAGCACATTGTCATGGAGAGAGAGGTCTCTGCACTGCAGTGTCTCGTTGTAAAGGCACAGCTGGAGGTCCTGGAAGGGGTTGTGTCAGGGGCTTCTCCATCCCAGTGGCAGCAAAGGTGGGCAACAAAGGTACTTGGCTGTAGTGCCCCGTGCAAGGGGCTTCCAGTGCTGCTTTCCAAGGAAGGGGGAAAGGATGACCCTGAAGCAGTAGTGGAAGGACTTTCTGCTCTGGGGAGGCTTCACGTTGTCTGAAAATCTTTCACTGTAAACCAGCTGTTCCCAGATCCTTTGGGAAGAAGGAGCTATTGGGTAGGACCTACTCTGCAGACTGTCATCTCTCACCAGAGAGCATGCTGAGGTGTAGCTGGGCCACAGAGTGCTTCAGAAAAACACAATGTAAAAGATATTTGGGTTCCAGATGTTTGTGGGACCTGTGGTTTAAAGCAAAAAAAATTCTGTTCTAGATGACTATAAATGTTAGTAGTCATCTAGAACAGAAACAACCACCTTCAAGTATAAAAGATAAGAAGTAATAAGAAATCAGTAAAACGTGGTCCAGTCCTGGAGTACAAGTAAGAACAATGCAAATGATACTGCTTGGTAAGTTTCACCAAAAAAAACCCCACAACTTGTCATGTTTAAAAATCAAACTTTGCTTTTAGAATGCCATGTTTTTCCAGGTCTGAACTGAAAATAGAATCCAGTCTGTAGTTTGTTTGAATCAGTTGATGAAATGAGAAAAATAACCTTAACTTGCATCAAACATGGAAATGGTAGGTCCATCACACAGCTGGGTGAAAATAATAATTCAGACTTTCAGTGTAAGGTCTTAACATGAGAAAAAAAGAAAAAAAAATCAATGAAGATATTTGTTTAAAATATGTTATTCGAGTGAAAATTCCTTCTAGAATATCTGTGGGATTTAATTTTGCGTTATTCAGGTCTCTTCCCCTAAGAGGGTAATGCAGATACACATATTGAAGTTTGTTCAAACAAGAGTTGGATACTTATAGTTTACTGCAGTACTTTTCTGACTCAGTTGTTGGTTGGAGCTTTCTCGATACCCAGTCTGTTCAATTATAAAGAGATACAGGTACACCTTATTTCACATGTCATGTTGATATGAAACTGTAACAATATTTGAGTCTGTTTAAAATAAATGTTACTGATACTGCACATACAAAACTTGTGGAATGTATTGGGAAAGAATGGTTTGCAGGATTGGAAATGAACTAGTTTTCAAAATAAAAGCAGCTCTAAAATTTTAAAACTCTTTATCTTGCATAAATTGCCTATATTTTTGTGGGGTATTTGTTGAACTGTGCAATGCTACTTGGTTAATAGAAGAAATAAAGACCAAAACTGTTTGCTAGGGGTTTAATAATAATATAAAAATAAGAAAGCAGGACTCGGAGACCTAGTCCCTGTTTGTGTGATCAAAAGACACTTTTTCTTACTGGGGTCTCTGCTATTAAGTAAAGTATTATGATAGTAAAAGTTGCCAGAAATCCATTGCAACTACATAAGGTGTGAAAAGCTTAATTATGGATGAGTAAGCACACTCTGGTTGGCATGGAAATACAGAAGCTAATTTTGCACCAGTCATATTTTCATGCTGCAGTGGCTTGACTTATTAGCTATTGCTTTCCCATTAGCTCCAAAATCCAACCTTCTCCCTCTGCGCTTCCAAAAATGCTCAGTTGAGCTTGCAGTAAGAATGGAGTAAAAATGTACCTTGTTTGAGTGCAGGTAACTCGCCTTCTGGCTCGTATCCTAAGCTCATTGAAATGGTTTCCAGATTACATAACTCAGAGGGCTGGAAAGTAAACAGAACTCCCAAAATACTCTAGATTGTGTTTCTATGCCAAGTTTTCTGAAAAGCTGCCTCTCCTCCAACTCTGGCTGAAGAGTCCTGGTCTGTATGATTTTCATGGAGAAGCTGTTTCTAGAAGTGGACTGGAGTGGCACTGAGCTGGATGGTCGTGTGCAGGATCAGTGGCTTGAGCATATGGAGCACACAGTGGAATGTGAGTCATAAATACATCTGGCCATAAACTGCGGCTGTGCTTTTCCACTGAGGCTGTAAGGCAGGGTTGGGTACAAGCTTGCAGAAGGAAAGACCTGATATCTCTCCTAATTGGAAAGAAAATTAAGTATTTTGGCTTCATAGTGTACCAAAAGAAACAATTCTCCTTTCCAAGAAATATAAATAGTTGGACATACACTCAAGAATAGCCCATCTGACCACTTGACAGGTGGAACTAATTCAGTTGATGTCTGAGATGCTGTTAAAGCCTAAGAAAGATTTTATTTTCAGGGCATAATTACATGTCTGCCTTGTTTTACTACATTAATAGTGTAAGTCAAGTTTCTAAAGGTTGCCAGTGACATGAATTACTGTGAAGCTGAGAGTCTGTGCAGTGACAGTGAGTATTTTAAAAAAATTCAGTTTCCAAGAAATGAAAGCCTCTGACTCAAAGGGAAATGTCATGAATTTATGGATCTCTTAAAAAAAGGAAACTTAAGCGGTTTTGTTTTTTTAAAAAAGTAAAATTATTTTAAATATGGAAGTTATTCCATAGAATACATGTATCATTCAGTGAAGCTTTCCAGATGAAGTCTTATTCCCTTGAACTTCTCAGACCAGCAGTGTGAGAACATGTTTTCCTCTAACATTTACTGAATTTGATACTTGGGGAGGAGGCAGGGAGCTGGCAGATTGGGCCAGAGGTAGGGGACTTGAAACCAAATAGCATGTTTCTGTTGAATGACTTGCATATGGCTTAGTGCATCTCTACAAGGTCTTCTTGGAGTCAGGAAAGCTATATGGTAGCACAAGTTGGCTGTTGTGATTATTCTTAGAGGATTAATGTTGTAGCTCTGCATTCAAAGTGCTTTGCAGCTCCCCACATGTGCCTTGTACGTAGCACTTGGTAGGCAGGTCTAGTGATGGGGAAAGGCAATCCTGTTTAATACATTTTCCCCCTGTGAATTTTCTTGATTCTACAATCTGTTAATAAAATTAAAAAGAGTATTTTCATGCTAATTGTCATTAAATCTTTCAAATTTCAGAGAAGAGGCTTAGAGTCTTTAGCAGATGGTTGAAAATGAAATGCACTTTGGGGGAAACAGAAGCTCTGCCAAATCTGGACCTTGAACAGAACTAGTCAAATAAACAGAAGTGAGACACAGCAGGGATGGTTTGGAATAGGCTTTATTATGGCCAGAAGGCTTCAGGCTGTGAATGACCTAATCAACCTAAGCTCCAGACATATACCTAAATTAGCTTCCACTCTACCAATCCTCACAGTACTCCATTTTTCTTTACTCAAACACTATCCTACCAGACCTGAGCTCTTTTAGAAAATGGAAGGCTATAACTGCTCATGCTTGTCCTTTTCATTGTATTTGTCCTGTTCAACTCTCCTAATGCCTGTATTCTTAATTTTCTCCTTTAGTTTTCCCATTCTTTTTCCTGAGTCAATTCTGGCAATTTTCATGCATTTGTTGAGGTTCAAATGACTTGTTGTTCTATGAGAGCAAGAAAAAAGAGCAGTGGGAGCAAAGCTCCTCAGTGTTGAGGGGCTCTGGAAGGCTGTTCAGTTCCCACTTCTCCAAAAGGATTTCTGTGTGACCTTGTCTCCTGCCTCATTTCCGTCTTTGCAGCATGGGAATAAAGTAACACGCCCTGCCAGAGAAAGGGAAGCCATGCTTAATGTCATATAAAGCACCATTCCAAAGGGCTCCCTTGCTGTCTGCATTTGCTGCCCTGTGTGGTCCCTCCTGCACTTAGGACTGCTGTTTACAACTGGAACAGCAAACAAGCTTGGGCTTGGCTCTGTTCATTTAACCAGACTTGGCTTGATTTGCTGTGTGCAGCCCACAGCCATCGCTGTGCACAGCCCCGCTCGGACAGCGGCTGCGGAGCGTGTCCGTGAATGTCACACGGACATGGGCTTGTTCTGGAGACACTGGTGCAGGCAAGAAACTGAAATGGAATAACATGACTCTGATTGTGCTTAAGCATTAGCCAGGGCAATGAGAAAATGCTATAAGCAGCCTCCAGTTAATAGCTAAGTAAAGGCTGCATAGCATCATGTTGGTCTCCAATGTTTAAAGAATGGTTCAGTGTGAAATTTGAATGGCAACAGCTTGTGTGTCTTTGGGGTGAATTTGGTTAACAAACTGGACTAACTTTATTTAAAAAATAGTACATTGTGTATATATATTAGATACTAATATATATTAAATATAGTAAAATATGAAATATGTATTTGTATAAAACATTCACACTTGACACTTTTTATTCAAAAATCACATATTCTCATGGCTTTTTGACTCAGTCTCTGCTTTGTACCAATAAACATGAACTTTCAGAATCTTCTTGTGAAAAGTAGGTTACCTTTGAGAGTAGGAGAGGCTGTTTAGGGGGTTTGGTGTGGGTACACAAATAGTCACTTGAATTTCTGGGGCACTACTGCTCTGGAATTCAAGGGGACAGGAATTAACCTGGTGTAGTAGGTGTTGGTTTGCATCGCCTGAGGTGGTATTCCCAAATTCTGCAACATTACCATGGTTTTAACATGAATTCAGTGGTTCACACAGAGATATGCAAGGGATCATGTAATTTCCCATTGTCATTCTGGTTCAAATGACCATAGTAGTAATGATTTACTGGAATTCTAATTCCCTTAACAATTAGTAGGCACACTGGAGCCCACTGGGTTTTATTCAGAGCTCATTGAAACTAATGGAGGGGAAAAAAATCCCTTTGACCTCATTTGGCATTGGCTCAAGCTCTTTGCAGCTGAAGCTGATGGCTTCATCAAAATCCACTTAACCTTCTAGGGATGAATGTGTGACAGGGACTGGTCCTCAGGTCATTCTGGAGCTTCTTGGGTTTGCTGGGAGGGGCTTCTACACTTTTCCCTCATCATTTTCTTTATTACCAGTCTAGGTGAAACAAGCAGTTTCTATAGTTGTAGAAGGCAGTGTGATGATGTCTTATGTGGTCTCTAATATCATAGTCCAACCTCAGCATTGTTTGGGTAACCCAGGATTCATACAGTTAATAGTAAGTGTAGCAGAGGATATACCTTGGAATTAACATTCTGACATGTTTGTTTTCCTTGTTTTCATAATTTTGAAACATCCTGAGGTTAAAAAACAAATTATATGCCTCCCTCCCACTCCATTATTTAATCTTATCCCTGAATCTTTCCATGTTTTAGATATGCCTTTCCAATGAACAAACCTGCAAAAATAAACACCTAAATATAAGCAACTATAAGCATGTTGTTGTGGAACTGATTTCTATTTCAAGGAAATAGAAAACAAATAGGAATAATACAGGTGAAAATAAGAAAATGATCAGCCTTCCTTAACTCTTCCTCAAAAATGTGATAAATTCCACACAATCCTCTCTTTAACGCTCTGCATTATCATACAAACAGAAATTTAGAGATGTTATTATCATATTAAAGTTTTTCTTGTGTCCTGGAAAAATAACTTACTTGAAGGTCACCTGATTCCATTCAGCTCAGTAGGACACAGAAGGAAGGTTTTCACAGAGTTTCTCCAAATTAAAGCCCATCAGGACACCACAAGAGCTTTGTTATTCCCAAATGCCATGTTTTGTTGTATGAAAGGATAGACTTAATGAACCTACAAACTCAAGCTTGTTTCTCTGCCGCTGAGGATTAGGGAAGAGCCTTGCTAAGACAAACATTGAGTCTGAACCTGGTCTTGGGCAAGCTGCTGTAGGGCGACCCTGTGTGATCTCCTGGGCTCCCTCCCAGCCTCAATCACTCTGATTCTGAGTTTCATGAGTGATTCTCTTCAATGGCAAGGAAAGCAGTAAGATCTGCTTGTTGTCACCTCCAGAGCAAAACCGAAGGGAAGGTCCTCTTTCACCTTTTCCCTGGGCTGATGTACTGGGTTAGGATGCTGCAGATAACTGCTTTTTAGATTACGAGGCTTTGCATTTCTTGTGTTGGAGGCATTGGCCATGGATCTTGTGAAAGCATATTCCTGTCCCTTTGATTAGTGCTAGCAGCAGGGAAAGCTGTTTTCACCACTGATATGTTTTCAAAGCAAAGTGTAGGGCTTTGGAATGTGACACCATTAAATGCTAACGTGCATTTTCAAATAAGGAGCCTCAAGGCTAGAGGTAACTCTTTGGTCTTTAAAAAGCTTGCCACATAGAACAGTGAGTTTGAATGGATACTTATATCTGCAAACACTTGCAGGTAATTAGATTTTAGTTTCAGGGCTGCAGGACTTTGCAGAAATTATTCAGATTTCAAAAGGCTCAAAATAAACATCAATTTCTGTTTATCTCAAGGGATTGAGAGGGGCATAAAACAAACCTTTTATGGCCTGAGCCACGCTTTATTAATTGCTTTGTTGAAGAGATAAAACCTGTGGGAATTTGTGTATTAAAATGGGACGTGAACCAGCAGAAATCCAAGCAGGATCTGAATTGGATTTAAAGTGAGTAAGAAAATACACAGCTGAGCTTTCCTCTGTTGTTTAAAAAATTATAACCCTAATATATACAGTTCCTTTGTTTTTAAGGAAGCATGTCTGGAATGAGCCATAATTAGATGTGAAAGCATTTGAGCTAGTCATTCAGTATTGAAGGAGCTGGGTCTGTCTAAACAAAATGATGTGCAATTAGGGAGCATGGGGGAGTTGTCTGTTTGCCATATCTGAAAATAAAGTTATCAAATTATTACCCAAATTGTTCCACATCTGACAACTGTATCTACAAAGGCTGCTTGTGGTAACTTTTCAAAGATGGCTCAGGTTTGTGTACTGTTTGTGACAAGGGACAATGAAACATAGGAGCTTGGTTGGTATGATTTTTTTCTTTAATTGATACTTTTTTGGTTTTTTGTTTGCAGAGTTCCTCACAAGGAGGGCTACTCATAGAAAGTGAACCTTTTTCTGTGTTATATGAAAAATGGCCTCTTTAGATAAAATAAAAGGTAGCTGACTGCTAGAGTTCTGCTGGCATTCAAACTGATGCATTAATCAATACTTTAAATCAAAACTGCCATTTTGTTGAATTTCACCCTTTTGGTTTTTTTAGTTGCTTGAATTTTCACTGTGTTTTTTAAAAGGAAGAATGCCTGGTTTTGTTTAATCCCATGTGAAAGAAATACTGCACTGCAATCCTTAGTGTATTTTATAGCTGTTTTTATTAATTCTGTTATTAATGTAAGTGAACTTGCTGCAGAACAAGCTTTGCACAACCCTGGTGTGGACAGTCCTACTTGTTCTGGTTATGTCCTTTCCCCTTCTTTTTCTCTGTATTCATATAGGTTATGAGAGTATTCTCCTCCACCTCCAGTGTTCTGTGTTAAATCCAGTAATTACTGTCTGTCTGTCTCTGAAAATGCAGAAAACACTAGATGGGTTCAAATTATCATGATAATTAGCAGATATGTTTTGAAGAGGGTTAGGAAATACCTTGCACTTCAAAGAAAGTACAATGACAGAGATGCTGAAGTGGGTCTGAGTTATGGGCCAGAATTACAATGATGTAAAGTCTGAGGACTGTGGTCATGCAGTGCCATGAGTCTTGTTCAGGGCATGGGATTAGAGCCTGAGGATGTTTGTAATGAAGACTATAGCATAAATACAGTCTCAAGTACTGATTCTCAAAATAATCATGGGTAGTTAGAAAAGTTTGTGTATAAACTGTCTTGCTTGTTTGCTATCATGTTAAATCTAAGAGATCTGTATGTTTCTTTTCTCCTGTGGCACTAAAAATGCCATCATGACTGATGAAGAGAGAACACATTGCCCTAAGAAATGCCTGGAAGAAAATTTTCATCTTTAAACTGACATCAGAGCTGCGTTCACCTTGCTTTAGAATAAGAATTTTGAACTTTTTTCAGTCCTGTCCCTTATCTAAACCATTAACTTGCATAGAAGAGTCTTAAAAATTGGTGTTTCAGGGCTAAATAAGGCATTTTTGTTGGAGGTTATTGAGACATGAAATGATTACTTATCATCCCTTGAAATGACATTACATTTAAATGCAATGGTACATGGGCACTTACCGCTACCTTCATCTCTGTTAATCCTTGCTCACAGCCTGCATATTGAACATTCTCTCAGCCTTATGGGATGCACTGAAATTCTCAGAGTTATAATTGGTTTTCAGTGTGCCATCCTGCATGTTACAGAATTTGAAAAGACTCTCTTCCAAACTGAAAACATTTAGTGAACCCCTCCAAACTGAACACATTTAGTGAATCCCATGCTGTGTATTCTTTCCCCTTTAATCAGTTTTATCCATGAGTTCACCAAAGATTCAAAGGGAAAATAAAAATTGAATTCATTTTATCATGATTGATTTGAAAATTCAGGGGACAACCTCTTGGTTATTGATGGCTTTTAAATTGCTGTGCATTGTTATCTGGGCATGCCTGTGAAATTCATCAGCATTCCACAATCTGCCTCTGTTGTTTGCTTACAGATAGCAGCTCTAAATTTAGATGTGCATAATATAACCTTACCAGACGAAGTTATGGCATTGTCTGAAAGTCTTTGCAAGGTTTGCCTGTATAAATGAGCCCTTTTCCATAGAGGTCCATAGGAACCCAAGCAGAAGAATCTTCTTTGAGAAGGTGAAAGCTGAGGCCTGATTGAGTTTTCCACGTGATGAATGTTGTCCAACCTCATTGCTCCTCTGAAGTAGTGGTAGGGTTATAAAGAGAGAAAGTGGGAATGAGGCATCACACTGATGCAGATACTCCTGGGTTTTGCTCCAAGGTGGGGGTAAACTGTATGACTTCAAAGAAACTGGGAGTATGTGAATCATGGTACTGTGCTGGGGAAGCAGGACAAGACAAGAACTTATAAAGGGCTGATTCTTTCTTAACTTTCCTTCTTGCATTCACTCCTGAATTAATGAAAATTGTGTGAATCCCCAAAAGGAAGCCTACCATGGTAACTGGATTCTTGTTTTTCTTCTCTAAGGTACCCCAGCTAACACTGTCCATCTCTACAAAGGCAGCAGAATCTTCATTTACAGGTCTGATCTTGGGTGTCCGTGGTCACAGGTGTGATGGTGATAAGCAGTTGGTGTTGAGATGCTCCACTGAAGTTTGCAGCAGTGCTGCCACAAGCACACTAAATTTGAAGGTGACTCAAGGTGTGGGGAATAGCATAAATGTCCATCTGTATGAAAGATTCATCAGTTTGGAGAGGTGGGAGAAAAGCCTGGAGAAAAGAAGGTTTGGGGGAGACCTTAGCACTAACTACAGCTACCTGAAAGGGGGTTGCAGCCAGGTGGGGGTCGGCCTCTTTTCCAAGGAAACCAGTAACAAGACAAGAGGAAATGGCCTCAGGTTGTGCCAGGGGAGGTTTATGTTGGCCATCAGGAGGAATTTCTTTACTGGCACGGTGGTTAAGCATTGGAATGGGCTGCCTAGGGAAGTGGTGGAGTCACCATCCCTGGAAGCATCCAAGAAATGACTGGCAATGGCACTGCTCTGGCTTAGTTGATGTGGTGAAGTTCAAAGGTTTGACTCCATGCTCTTGGAGGTCTTTTTCAGCCTTAATGATTCTGCGATTTTGTTCTGTGATTCTAAGTAGTCAGAACTAGGCTTCTGTCTCATTTGGCTGAATATTAAGTGGTAGAAGATGTAATGGCTCTACTTACATAACTGAAACTATTCTTTTTCCAAATTTGACTAGAAAATGAATCTTTTTTTTTTTTATTAGTGGTGTTAGTTATCTGAAATGGTCATTTTCTTCCACCTGCAAATAAAGCACTTGTGCTTCCCAAACTGGTTTTCATGTTCTAGTCATCATGATAACCTACATGCTGCTGCTTTTGTGCAGAATTTTTTGTTATTTCTCTTCTGCTTGTTTGGTTTTTCCTCATAAACCTTATTCTCAGTGAAACAGGTATTTACATTCCATTTAAAAAATTGTATTTGGAAAACTTAGAAAAACTGCTCCACCAGTGAATTCCTGAACAATTTTAACACTGAGTAACATCAGCAGAAAATCTGCCGTACCCCCTCTGCATTTTAATTTTCCATTGGTGAATGTCTATAGAACTCAGTCCAGCTGGCTCTGATCATTCTTGTGTTTTTCTTCTAATAATGATCCTGGCAGCCTTGCTGATGGGTGCACATACATTAACATTCTTTTCATGCAAATTCAGTATTGTTTTTATTGTATTATGGTATATTAAGGCAAATGCTGTTCAGTTTCTTAGAATCCATGGCTTAATTGATGGAGCCCTGAACTCCTTCAGTGATGGCCTCTGGTGAGCAGAGCATGCTTGTAGCAAAGTCTAATGCTTTTGAAAGGCGTCAAATTTCTCTCTTTGTGAATGCTGCTAACACTTCTGAAATGTTAAAAGACAGTCTTGATCTTTGGTATATATAAACTTTCAGACTTTGTTTGAAATGCATGAGTAACCAGTCTCATCTAAGCCAAGATAAAAGGAGTGCTTGTGATGATGTGGTGCTGTGTGGGCCAGAGAAAGGGCCTCCATGTTGTTAGATGTTTTTTTTATAATGTAGCACAAACTGCCCTGTGCTGACAAAGTCAGTTGCCTGTGTTTTCCTGTGCAAAAGGGTAATCTCAGGATACATTTCCCTAAAAAAAAACCTACAGTGGTGTGAGGGGATTTATACTGTCTCTTCCCTAAAGTGTGTTAAATGTCAAAAGGGCAGACTTCAGGTATAAAAGCTGCTCCATCTGTTGTGTCAGCTTTGTAGGTTTCTGCTGTCAGGTCAAAGATCAAAGCACTCTTAATTAACAGGAGCTCAGAAATGTGGAAAGGAGAGGCAAATAGGCACAGGAAGGATTATATTCTGAGAAGAAAGTAGTAAGTATCTCTGGCAGCTGCTGTTACACCTGCCAAGAGCAAATCACGGCTTTGGACAATAATATGCTTTTGCAGGTTGTTCATTGAAATATAAATGTTGAAAGGCTGAGTCAGCACATCCTTTTATTGTGGTCCTTTTTTGTGTTCCATATAGAGCGGTTTCAATAATTTCTGAGTATCAGAAATGGATTTGCTGTTCATTGACAACAGCTCATTCCTTTCTGACAAAGAGCCTCTGATCTAATGAAAAGGAGGTACTGTAAGATAAAGTGATGGTACCTTCATTTTGTAGCTGCAGACATTATGACTCACCTAAATGACATGGACTATGACAGAGCTGAAATCTGAGAACACTTCTTCCTTTAACTTCAGTTCATTCTTCTTTAACTATATTTTGTTGGTAATTGGCTTAGTCTGATGTTCTTTCACCTTCTCAAAACAAGAATTGCTTCTGCATATTAGTTTACTGGAACTGCACTGATGATTATTTGAAATTCATATTTTGAGCCCAAGTGTCCTGTGGTCGCTCTGTTCCTCAAATGCAATTCTACTTCATTATTGTGAGTAGGAGTTACATGGCAGACATGCTTGTTCCAGTGAAAAATAAGACCCAGTATTGAATCAGTTTTATGAGAGCCCCTCGAGCCATTCAAAATCAGATTTGACCACTTTTTGTGAGACAAGGTTGTATGTGCACACTGTATCATAAAAGATACTCTAAAAATGCACTGATTGAGTAATACTTTTATGTCTTTACAGGCATATGAGAGCACACTTATGTAATTTACAGTTGCTTAGGAAGAACTCATGATTAGCTTAACTATTGGCATTTATTTGCAGTATAGCGAGAAAAGAAAAAGGAACGTTGTGTTGTTAAGTACTTTCTCTAGTGTCTTATATCTTGAAAAATATGCCATGCATTTCAGTTAACAGATGGAGTTCACAGCTGTGCATGTACGTGTAGCCAGTCTCTAGGAAAAAAAAAAAAGGAAAAATGTAGGAATTTCATTTTACAGAAAAACAGGTTGTTTGGAATTTATTTTAATTTTTTCTCATCATGTTTTCAAGCATCATTTACTAAGGTTATTAAATTGGTAGTGGAACCTAGTTGTAGATGGTAGTTCCCGTGAGATGCTTTTTGTAGGACTGTTGATACAGAAATAATCTCCTAATCTCTTCCAAATCTGTAGCCATACTCCGTGTTGCTGCACTTTCTGTCTTTTGTGTGTGTATTTTTTTACCCCGCACAGAATCTCATCCTTTTCTCATGCACATTTATCTCATTGGACTGTAACAGTGAAGGTTAATTTCCACAGTAAGCCCATGGAGATGTTTTTTGCCTTTTCAAAGGAGAATTGTAGCTACAGAAGGCAGAAGAAAAACAGATGAAGTGAAAGGCACCAGTGGTCACTCCTGAGGACTGTTAAGAGACATGGTACAAAACTCATGGTTTATGTCCTTAAAACAAAGTATGCCATTAGGTGGGTAATGCTAACAGGAATTTTATCTAGCCTATAAATACCAGTGAATCTTCTCAACTTCAAATCCCAGTATGGAGACAATTTACAATTGCAATCAAAATGATGCACGCAATTTAACTTCAGTACCATCTGTAACTCTGCTGGTATTTTAATAATGAATAAAATTAGACCTTGGCAACAAAAGTCTCACTGAAATAACGTATCTCTAATTTCCAAGTGAGACCTCTAAGACTAAGTTACAAGGCCTCTGGTTTACTCTGAAATCTTCTTGATATTTACTATAAAATGGACATATCTATATTTAAATAGCTATTGGTGTGAAAAAGGTCTGTGATTCTGTGAAGTCCTTGTTAAACTCCCTTTGAAGTTCAGGGATTGTGGTTCAGGCAGGGGTTTGCACAGCTGGTCACAAGCACTCCAGCCCTCACTGCACCTCTTGTATCTGCTTCAGCAGAGATGTATGAGCAAGGTCTGTTCCAGGAGCTCTTTGGTGGTGTGCCAGGCCCTGTGTTCTTGAAGTAAAGCACCTACAGGAGGTTCCTTCCCTTAAAATGTTTTCATTACCGTGGCACAGAGAAGGAGGCATGGCAATTACCCTCTTCTTTTTTGTCTTTTTGAGTCCATCATGGGACTTAACCACACCAGTCTCTGGGTTATAATTCTCTCCTTTGTCATCTTCAATTTTCGTGTTTTGCAGAGAGGAGGCAATTTTGGCTCTGTTAATAGTTTGCATGCCATGTCCTGTCCCCCACCCTTCCCTCAGTTGCAATGTTCAGTGACACCAGTCCCATGTTCCTACTCTGAGTGCTACTGTCATGGTATTTATAATTATTTTGTGATGCTTACAGTTGCTAACAGAGTAGCTGCAGCATAGATCTGAGCCTTACTGTGGCTTGTCAAATACTTTGCATTGATGGTGATACAAGATTGTTGGTGTAAGTACCAGTATAAGTAATTACTTATTATAATGATAGGAGATCTTGACGAACCATGTACTACCACATAAAAAAAATGCAAACTTCACAGTATTTTCTGCACGTTTGTCCTGGTGAGGGTACAACACTACCAAAAGCAGTTAGAGGCTGATGTTTGGAAAATCTGTGGAGCCCAGGGACTGGAGGTCTTTCACTGATGGTGTCCTCTTTATCAAAGCTTTTGTTCAGGAAATGTTAGTGACCTTTCTGGATGGCCTTCACAAGCGGAAATTGATGTGTTTTGTCCCCCTGACTCTTCAGGTGAACCAGGGAAATAGGAGCAGGACAGGTTTGTTAGCACATCTTAGTTGTGGCTGCTAATGACCCTGCCTGCGTTCCAGGGAGTGAACCTCTGAAAAGGACCTGCTCTAAGAAACATTGGTGTGACCATGATGGGTTTCTGGGGTTTATGATTTTTTAAGTATCTTCAGTGTCCCCTAATCAGAAATCTTCTAAATTTGTACCGATTGCTGCTGATGAAGGCTGTCTCAACCTTGAAGAAGGTTATAAACTGGATCATGCCACACCTACTGACACCAGTGTGAAATGTGTACTGGAAGAATTAATAAAGTTAGTCTGAATTTTTGATTTCTGTGCAAACTGTTTTGGTAATAATGTTAGCTGTGTTCGAGAAACCTGCTGTTCTTTGGGAGCATTTGAAATACTTTCTCTCTAGGACTTGGATACATATTTTTCAGTTATTTTTTCATACATGTCACAAATGTTGAAGGCCTTCACAACACAGAGAGCTTAATCAGATATTTGGGCAAAACGCCTTCTCTGAAATTCCATTTTGTGTACTATTAGCTCAAGCTGCTATTATCTGTCATGTTTTAAAGAAGCCTAAGAGTTAATGTCTAAATCTCACTTGAATGCTTTTGAACAGATAACAATTATATTTGTGGGATTGTCCAAAGCATTCTGCAAAAAATTAAAATACATGGAGAAGATATTTCCTTGTTTTTATCTGGAGGGTAATTAAATCTACAAGAAAAGAGTCAAAACCAATCAATAAAATAACTTCACAGTATGAAAATTAAAAGATAATAGATTAATTTCTCCTTTTGTTTTTTTGTTAATTTTATCATTATTTTCTAAAAATCATTAGTGAATAAAACCCAGAAGACTCACGTTGATATACGTAAATATTTTTCTTAATTCCAGAAGCAAGATTGCTTATGAAAGTTCTAGTAATACTCATGACACTGGAAATGCTGTCAGTAATTGCTTGTTTTTCAGAAGTTGGGATATTCAAGGTCAGCACCCTTTTCTCAAATGCAAGTCAACATCTGTATTGTTGTGTGGTTTGCATAAAAAAGTTGGCTCATAGGTACAATTAGACCCTCTTTGTCATTATTTCTTTGCTAATTATCTTGTCAAGGAAAACATAGGAGAAAACGACCGAACAACTCGGCTAGTAAATGTTCTTTTGTGAGTGTCCAGATGTTTTAAATGGTTCTATAGTGTTGAATTATTCATTGTTAAAACCAATGTTTTTAATAGGCATATAATGCAGTTAACTCCAGGAAGCAAAGTTCCTGTTCTGACAGGCAAACTTCCAAAGCAAATGGAGCAATAGGTCAGGAACTATAGGTAAGGAGCTGTAAATGTGAGAGCACCTGAAACAATGTTTTTTTTTCTGTCACATCAAGTGGGGGGTATGAAGTCTCTTGAAATGTGTGTGCTGGGATTATGTGGTGGGAATCAGGATACACCTACTTTGCTTTTGGTTTTACCGTGGATCTTTTCTAATCTTCCCTAAGCACAAAATTTTTCATCTCTTTCTTGTCTGCATCCATCACAAAAGAAAATATGATGATAACATCCTTTCTTGGAGAGTTTTTTTATCTTGAGAGGTGTGTGTTTGGTGGTTGGTTTGTTTCCTTTTCAATATTGCCTTCTTATGGAAGCAGGGCCAATGGAATGATTCTCACTGTACGTGCACATCCCACCTTTTTGAACTCCATATCCTATTTCAGCTAAGCTTTATAAAGCGATACCAGTCTCAAATATGTACCAGTCTGTGTTGGGTCTCTGACAAGGGATGTATCAGAGTTGTTCTGCAAATTATTTGGATTGCTGTGCATGTACAAGTGGACTGGTGCATCCCAAGCACTTCACTGTACTCTGGGATTTCATTTGGCATGTACTAACTGTGCCATGTCCTGCACTGAAGGTCTGTGCATGTACAGCTGCTGGTGCAACATTCAGTGTTGCAAAGTTAGTTTTGACTGAGGGACGGGCAGAAGAGTGGCCTTGCATCTTGTCAGAGTGTCCATTCAAAAATAATCTTCACTTGGAGGAAATTCCTGCATGCACCCTGAGTCAATCAATCATTACTCTGTTATCTGTTGAAAGTTGGGCTGTATTAGTCCTGGTACCCTCAGAACTATCATCAATTTTTTAATGCTGTCCTAAATCCTCAAGCCTTACATTTACATTTTTCATAGTTAGATACTAATTCAGGGAAGGTTTCCTAGCTGTTGTTTGGCTGTTTTTTCTTTCTTTCTTTTTTCTTTTTTTTCCCCCCTTTCTTTTTTAGAAGAAAGCAAAATAAGGATCCCAGAATTAAGCATGGAAATGATGTTGCAGTGCTGTAGCAGCAGAGATACAGATGAATGTGCATTGGGACAGAAGCAAAGGATATGGAAATGTAGACGAAGCATCTCATGGTTACAGGAGCTAATTGCCACTTCTCAGGCTGGAGCCTCTAGAGATCCCCGGGAAAACCTTAAAAGGGTTGCTCTGAAATGGTTTCCTCTTGCTGAGATGCTGAGACACTTGGTGTCCCATAGATATCCAATCCTACCTTTGGGGAACAGTGATGGACAACTGGATCACAGGCTGATTGATGTGCTGAGTTCTCTCGTGGCCCAGGAGCAACCACAGGGAGCTGAAAAGAGCCAGAAGTCTAGACACTGTTTAAAGTGAAATCTCTGCGTTCAGTTATTCCCAACCTCATGTTTTAAGTGTTGCTGAATAGTCCTATAGATCTGCCTGCTAGGATTTTGGACCTTCTTTTTAGAGGTTCTCAGCCCCTCTGCTGGTTTTATAGAATGCAGAAGTTTGGGTGAATTCAGTGCCCTGATGTACTCACCATCTTCGATTACATCTCTGATCTTTGTTTAAATCTCTGATCAGGTAACAAATGACAGTGAATTTAAGACTCTCAATGTACAGTTGTTTTGTTTGGGATTTTTTTAAGTCGAAATAGAATAGTTATGGCCTGATCTCATGGTGTGTACCTGGAGATTGGCACTCCACAGACCCTCCAGAAGTTCCCTTTGAGATTCAAAGGGTGTAAGTCATAGGGAATCTGCTCAGGATGATGGTACTTATTTACTTGGCTAATTATCCTCATGGCTGCAACATCAGTGCAGACTTGTCCCTGATTTATCTATCTTGCAGATCTTTATAGGCCCTTTTTGCTCTTGGGGATCAAAGAGATGGAAAGGGTTTTGTATAGAAGTTTTGGTTTTGAGATCCATCCTTCAATGCACTAATATAAATTATATTGATTACATTGATTTTCTTTCATATAGAGCTAGATTTTGATTACAAAAGTATCTGGGTTGTTTTAGAGATTCATTGTACAAAGAGATGAGAAATATTTTACTATAATCTGTCTCAATATGGAAAAGGTATCACTCAGTTTTGGAATAATCTAAATTCATTTTCATAACTATAGAGCAAGTTTTGCTTTTATTCTTTGTCTTTTGTAGCCCTTCCTTTCCCCCCGATCCCTGTAAATTGCATATTTACTCTCTGAATGCAAGAACACTGTGGTGGCCTGAGATCCCAATGACCTGCAGGCCTTTTCCAGTAATTATATCCATGTTTGCTCCATGGGAGATTCAATTAAAAATGAGAGGGGATTATTATTATTATTACTATTATTATTATTACTGCTCCCTACTGAAACCCTGCATTATGTTCTTGAGTGTTTATGTGACAGCATAGTAATGAGAAAATTTACTTTATTTAATTCCATTGCTGTTCAAACAGTATGGGCTCAGAAATTCCACTTGAGTGTTAGCTTAGCCCATCTGTCCTCAGAAGCAGATGTGAAAGATAGAGGGGAGAAACATAGAGGCTGCTCATGTGAGTGAACAAAACTAATTTGGCCCTGCATTTTTGTGTGAGCTTGGGGAAGAAATGAAGGATATGTTTAGGTTTTGAGATCTTAGTGCAGCATGAGGTACATGCTAAGCACAGAACACATTTTTACATGTTGCAAAAGCCCCCATGGCATGACCCTGTGTGTCACTTCCACACAGAAATATGAAGTTGTAACTCCTACATTACATACCTGTTCTTGGGGAAAACTGTGCTGAGCACACCACCTGGGGTGTTCTCTAAAGTCAGCCAGGGCATTACTGTACTCTTGCAGTGGCTTTTGCAACAAGAATCATTACCTTCTTTAACTGCAGGGTACCTTATCAAATCTCATTCAGTGAAAGGACATTTTCCAGTTCTTCAAGCATTCCTTGTCTTAACAGCAGCTCCCATGTGGTTGCTGTCCCACCAGACTGGGACATTCTGGAGGGTTAATTTCAGTTCTCACATGTGAGTTCAAGCACAAGTGTGCTCTGTCTCCAGTCTCTGTCTATCTACTAAGTAGAAAAAGCACCACCTGGAGATAGCACAAGTTGGCATATGTGTTGCTCATATGATGACCTCTGTATGTTTTGTTTTTTATTCTCCTTTCTAGATAATTGTGATGATGCACTGGTCTCTCCCTTACCTTCAGCTGCCCTTACCAGTTCCTCTGAGCTCTTCAGTACTCACAGTTCCAGCTTTGCAAAACTCAACAGGCGAGATGGTAAGACTGCAGTATGAAATGCCTAAACTATTCATTTTAATCACATTTACACAGAATAACTTTTTATGCTGTTTGTATGCAGTGCATTCAGAGGCAAGTGGAATAGAGCCATTAATTTATGCTCCTGAGAGTGCGCTGTGTAGGAGCAATTTCCTCCTTTATTATAGAAAGCTTCTATTAAATTTGAAGCTCTCCATTTCTCTTGTAGAGACATCATTAAGGAAGTTCAGATAGTCTTTTTGCTTCTCATGAGTTCCCATATTTTAAAAGTTTAAAGGCCAGTAGGCTTGGGACCCTATTCTAAAACGTAGGTGTTAATAGCGAGTAGATATGAAATTCCAGTGGAATTCAGTGACTACGCAACTCTGCAGAAATAGCGAGCATGAAAAACAACTTTTCAGGCATTTGCAATCAGGAATGTTTGAGGTCCAGTTAATGAGTTCACACACAAGGTGGAACTATTAGTATGAAACTTAATGCCAACTTCTCTTTTCTGATACTTTTTTGGGCATCATTTGACATCCTGTTGCAAATTTGGGTTGTTGGCTCCCATCTTATTTCCAAGGTAGAGCCTCTAAAAGTGGAAAGCCCTGTATTATCATATTACATATGATTTTCATTTTAGGAAACACTAGAAAGAACACTACTAGAAAAAAGGTTTTAATTGAAAGTAAACGAGAATTTTCATTCTTAAACATCTCTAAAGTATGTTTTAATCAAAGGCCATTTGATAAATCTGTAGAAAGACTCTCTTATATGCTTGGAACTAATGATAAGGAGTTGCTAGGCCATTAAAGAAGTGTTAGATGGGAGTTACTATATCATATTTAAACTCTAGAACCAGAGTTCCTCAGCAAGTAGAAGGTCATATGGCTAACTGCTCGACAACAGAAAGTTGTAGACATTGAGCATG
Organism: Corvus brachyrhynchos; assembly: GCF_000691975.1. Taxonomy (NCBI): domain Eukaryota; kingdom Metazoa; phylum Chordata; class Aves; order Passeriformes; family Corvidae; genus Corvus; species Corvus brachyrhynchos. The sequence continues at coordinate 10,815,690 of NW_008239283.1, forward strand.
ATATTTGAGTTTGCCCTGCCTTTGTCTCCAACTGCTGTCTGAGATGGTGTTATGGATATGCTTATGTGATTGTGCAGATGGCTCTAATGGCTAATTTTATCTGCAGAAAAGAAGAAGAAGTTCAAAATCAGTATTGCAAGTCAAGCTCTGGCTGTTCTGTATTTAAAAGAGATATTAACAATGTCTGAAATTATGACAGTGGTTTAAATTTAAGGTCAGAAATTGAAATAGGTCTTAGTTAACTGTCCTACAGTTTTGTCATGGGGTCAGATATTGTATTTTTTCAGCAATCCAGTGTCACAGTGGTAAGGTCCATGCTGTCTTTTGCACTAGTCATGGGAACAGGAGACAGAGTATTGAAACGGAGCCCTAAGTAAGGGGGTTGTTTCAGCAACTTTGATTTAATGTTTTGAACACTTATGTGATAACTGATGAGCTGAGGCCAGCACAGGGACCTAGAAGCTAAACTCTACCTTGTTTAATTCTTCTGCTGCATGGACTTTTGTAGGAATGTGCAGATACAGTGCTGGCAGGGTTCATATGGGGACTTGTTGTGGGTTAATCCCCAACAACAATAAAGTCCCACACAGCTGCTCACTCCATCATGGCCTTACCCACAGCCACAGTCCTTTTGGAAGTAAACCTGTTCTTGCCTTCCCCATGGCTGCAGTCTCTGCTGGGTCATGGGCTTGGCCACAGCCACATGCTTTGGCATACTCCAGTATGGCCTCATGCACAGCCACAGGTGCTTCAGGGTGTACCTCCTGCAGTGTGAACTTACCCTTGGGCCACAGTCCCTTCAGAGGTATCAGCTGTGGTACAGATGTAACCATGGTCACAGCACTTTGAGATGCACGTGCATCTCAAAGAGATGAGAGCATGTGCTCTGGCATGGGCTTATTCACAGCCACAGACACCTGGGGTGTCCTTTTGCCCCAGGGACTTGTCCACAGGTCACAGCCCCTTTGGCTTGAGTTCACACTGGAGTTCCAGCCTGGCCAGTGCAGCAGCACAGGAACAGCGGAGATGCCCTGGACTTTTGCCAGCCCAGAAGCATGGTCACTGCTGTTATCAAAATGTTTCCAGGCCCAACAGAGTAAGATGATAAGCAGTACAGCAAGCAGCAAAAGCAAAAAGTAGCTACTAATGAGCAGTAGACTAATAAACAGTAAAGGAAGCAAGCCCTATGGCAAACACAAAAGCTGCTGATTAATAGCTAACCAGCAGTAACAGCTGTAAATTCAGTCTAGCACATTCCAATCAAATCTGTAATTATCTTGAACCCTTTGAGGCCCATGCTGGGCACGTGCCATGGACAAACCCCAGCAGCTCAGCCCCACACAGCCACTCACTCCCCCTGGTGGGATGGGGGAGAGAATCAGAAGAGTAAAAGCGAGAAACTCATGGGTTGAGACAAAGACAGCTTAATAGATAAAGCAAAGCCATGTGTGCAAGCAAAGCATGACCAGGAGCTCATTCACCACTTCCCATGGGCAGGCAGGGATTCAGCCAATCCCCTGAAAAACAGAGCTCCATCACACCTGACGGTGACTCAGGAAGCGATCGCTCTGAACATCCCCCTTTTCCTCCTCCTTCATCCCCCATCTTCAAATGCGGAGCATGATGCCATGTGGGATGGGATATCCCTGTGGTCAGTTGGGGTCAGCTGTCCTGGCTGTGTCCACTCCCAAATTTTGCTTCCTCCCAGCCTCCTCTTTAGTGGTGTGGTGTGAGGAGCAGAAAAGGCCTTGGCCTGTGTGTAAGCAGTTCTCAGCAATATCAGAAAAATGTCTGTATTATCAGCACTGTTTCCAGCACAAGTAGCTCCATACCAGCTACTGTGAAGAAAACTAAGTCTACTGTTGCCAGAGCAGTACCTCACCTTGGGTTGGAGGAGCAAGCAGTGGTAGATGGTAGCTGTAGAAACTTTCTTTGACTGTCACTTGAATGCAAATAGTAGATATCTTTACAGGAAATAATATTTCCTAACAAGGACTGGCCTGTGGCTTTCTGATAATGTTGAATGTTTTGATGAGCTGGCTTAGCTTTGCTTGTAATTGATAAGACAGTGCTGCAAGGAACAGAGCCTCTGGGTAGAAAGCCAGATCAATATATTTGTTAATGTAAACATGAATGCAACAAGTGAAGATGAGTTTTTAAAGCACGACCCAGTCCTTTGTCAACAGAAAGTACAAATTCATCAAGCGGATTCAGTAATAGATAACAGTAAGTAAAAGGCTGTTGTTTAAAAAAAAAGGGCCTGCAGTAGTGGAATGTGCCATTTAAAAAAACAAACACACAAAGCACCCATGAGTAAAGCTTTGTGTGCACAGCTGAAAGCGCTCAATTAAAATGCTGATAAATCCATACTGGTACTAAAGAGCTAGTATAATTCTGATAAATGTGATTCTGAGGCATGAAATATATTATTTGCCCATGAGAGGGATTTGTCAGCTTTTTTGTGTATAGTAAATAAATAATGAAAAATAATAGGAAAATTGCTACAGCATGACTGTATCACCTAAGATTTTTCAGTTCTTATTAGTTCTCAGCCTGAGTAGTCAGTACAGGCAATTATATATGAGAATATAAAACATATATAATGTCAAAAAGAATTTGTTTTATGGCCAGGAAGTGTTTGATCTGGACATTAAAGTAAAATTCTGCAGCAGGGAAGCACTTAGTTGCAGCGGGAAGTCCAGGAGATTTTAGTGCAATATAAAGCCATTTGAGCTGTTTGTAAGGCAATGTAGGGTGGAAATAATATTTCCCTGTGCTTTGTATTAATGAACTACAAAAAGCATTGACTGCATAACACTGGGCTTACATGCAGTTTTTGAAACAACTATGGCAAAATGTACAAACAGTCTGAAAAAGAAACAGAAGTATTTTATCATATTTCTTGGAATCATATGGGTCTCCAGCTGAGAAACCATCAGATCCTTGCTCTCCACATATTTCTAACATTATGATTTGTTGCCATGGAGAATATGAACAATATATCAGATTCCTGTGGTACTCTTTTTCCGCTGGGGCATTTTCCCCATACCATGTTGAATGCCTCCTTTGAAATGATCCACAGAAGATGTGAAATGTGTGAGCTGTGAGGAATGATGGTGTTGCACAATGTGCAGAATCCTATCAATGCCAGAAAGGGGAAATACTGAGCATCCTGTCTCTCTTGCTTTCGTGTGAGAGACAATGTGACATCTTAACACCTTAGTACTTTCCAGTTACCTAAAACAGGTGTGGAGATCTGATGGACCTAATCAAAGCCAAATTTTTGTCTGGTTTGCCTTTATGCCACACTTAATAAAAGTTGTATGGTCCTCTTCAGTATCTTTGTGCCCAATTGAAGGAAAAGGATGTCAGGTTATGCTTGTATCTGTTCAAAGGTGTTGATGTGCTGTAAACTGTGTCTTCAGTAGCCCATGTTGTTGCCTTTTAGAGCCTTCTTGTCCTTTCTCTTGGGCCTGTGCTGGCAAACAGTCCTCAGGGCAAGCATCACTGGTGGGTAGAGGAGCAAATTACTCTAAGTAGTTGCTCTGCTTTGGTTGTGCTTTTTTGCTACATACTAAAAGAAGTATAGGATGGGTTTTTGACACACTATCAGGAATGATGTGCATAAAAGAAGTGTGCAAAACGAGATTGTGCTGGAAGAAATGCCAGTATCCCTTGTGCTACCTGCTCTATATAACAGAGTAAATGTGGAGGAAAAAGGACATTTATTGATTTTTGGCACTGACAGGAGTATTTGGTGAGGATCTGGGATAACCACAAAAGCAAGCAGAAGCTGTTTGCTTTATTAGCAGAAGTGAGAGAGGCCCAGTGGGAAAAGCTTCGGTTCTGCCCTCAGTCATGCAGTTGATGCAGCTTTGCTGTTGCAGGGATTTTAGCTGCCATTCTTACTAGCAGTAGAATTACTGTCCACCTGTGGAAATGGTAATGGTGGAAGGTTTGGGAGAGGGAAACACAGTGGGCTTTCTTCTGCACAGGAAAAAATATATGAAGCAGATGCTGTTCTGTAAAGACATGGCCTGTAACTGATATATTGCAAGGCCAGCTTTGGAGAGGTGATGCTACGAGCAGGTGTCAGTGCTGTGTCCACAGTACTTGCATCTGAAGAGTGACATTCCCAGCACACAAATGTGCTCATGTAAAGAGATGCAGTTCAGAGACACCATGTAATCTATGATTTTAGGGCTCAAGCTCAGCACAGATCTCCCAAATTTCTGTTCAGTGTATATCATTTGTTTGACTTCAAAATTATAAGCCTGTGGTGCTCAAGCTGGAAAATAGCAGTGCACAGTAAAGCCAAACACTTTTGTGGAAAGCATATCACATTCCTGCCACTTCTAGCAGCAGAAGGGAGAAAGCATAAACTAGATATTTAGTTAAGATATTTGACATACTACTGGGAAGCATCTGTGCTAACAGGCTTGGCTTAAAAACTTATGTATAAACTAGAACATAGAAAGCACAGCTTTTGTGGTTTTTTTAATGGAAGACTCACCAAATATTTTTGTTAAAAGTTGTTTTCCTTCATCTAGTTGTCATTCTCTATGTTGAATGAAGGAAAGATGAAAATGCCAGCTTTCTTTTAATATGTGCTGAAAACATCTAGAATAGGCTCTTTTGAGTCATGAATGGAACAACCTTGCCAGAACTTCTGAAGCAGATTTTTATATCATGTCAGTTCCTGGAATAAAACTGGGGGGGAAAAAAAAAGCAACAACTATTGTGTTCAGAGTCTATTTTAGGATATTACAATCCAAAAGAAGTTTGCCCTTGGCTCCTGTGTGCACTAGTTACAACTGTGTGTAGGAGAAATCTGTAGTTTGTTGTCTTTGAATATAGCTATATAGTTTGCATCTTCAAGGCAAACAACATACTTTCTATATGGCACTTAAAATATCAAAATAAAAAAAGGGTGGCATGAGAGGTAACCTTTTAACAGAAAGTAACTTTTTAACAGAAAGTGTTATACTCTTATATAAGCTCTATATAGGTATGGAGTTAAAAGAGCTATGAAGTAGTCAAAGAAGAAATCAGTGATGAAATTCCTAGTATTCTCATTAGGTGTTTAATGGCATGCTCATAGGAGAGAGTATTCTATTTAAGGCAGGTAAAATAATCAGTGATGATGAAGACTTCTATTGTGATTGAAAAGGGTAAATCATGGCACTAAGAAGCAGTATGCATTGGCTTGGTTGCAAACTATTTTCCCTGGAGAGTTCTTGTAGAAGAATGAAGGCTGAGTCATCCAGGGCAGCAGGAACAATACTCCATTCCAGGTATGGAATAGATATGGTTCAGTTTCAGGAGTTCAGATAAATCCTGGATTAATAAATTGTAAATAGTGACAATTCTAACACCTATTCTTAGACAAAGGGATTTCAGTTGAGAGTTGGAAAGTACAATGCAATCCAGGGAACACAAGACATTTTTAAAAGTGCAGAGTTACTGAAATTGAGTTCATTGATAGAAACCACATTTATTAATCTTTTAACTCTATTCACTTCAATGAACTTTTCATGGAGCAACTTTGAGACAGATCCGTTAATAAGATTAAAATAGTAAGATAAAACCACTCCTAATAACCAAAGTTTAGTAACGCATTTTGTTTGGAAATGCTTATTTGGAATCATTCTTGTAGTTTACATGAAGAGTTGTTAATGCTTTATTCACAACTGTTTCCTGTGTTTTATTCCTAATGTGACTGTGTTCACTGTAGTCACACTGGAGAGCTTTTCTAAACGTAATTAACTGTGACAAAACAAAAAGGTGTTGGGTTGCAGAAGCAGTGGCAGCCTCAAAATTTGATGTCTTGGCTACTTGGTTGATGGCTTCTGTGTTCTTCATAGCTGCACTGATTGCTTATTGGTGAGGCTGAATTGAACGTAGGGTGTATGCAGAGAATAAATGTGTGCCAGGAGAAACAAGTTAAAGGAAAATAAACAGCCTGTAATTCTAGGGTGTAAAAGAAAGCACGAGACCATAAAATAATACATTCCAGTCTGGAATGATTTGCTTTTTAACCATAAGCTCCCATTTATTGTGGTGAGCAAAGTGGTAAAATGCAAGCAGTGGTTGCAGTTCCGTTTCATTGGGTTGGTGTTACCACAGGCCTGTTCAGCCTTTAAAGGAATTCAGGGGATAGTGCACATCTTTACTTTTAAAGGACAAATGTGAATTACAAGCTCATGTCAGAGACAGCCTACTTTACAGCGAATTATCTGAAATGCTCTTACAAGCTGTAGTTAAACCATTCTTTCAAATACTTAATAGGGCTCAAATAAAGATAACTAACATTTTGCATTTCTTTCAGAACATAGCAAAAAGGAAAATATCAAAGCAAACTGCAAGTTACAAGTCCACATTCCCAGATTTGCAAGGAGGGAATAGATACGATTTTTTTTTTTTTTTTTGTGATTGAGGGTGTGCCAACTTCTTTGATGTTTGTACAGCTGAAAAAGTATAAATTTCCTTAAGATGTCTTAAATTCAGAATTCCTCTTGAACTTAGGTTAATGGAGATAACCTCATGCAAGCACACCTCATGTAGTATATTTCCTAATACTAAAATATGAAAAAACAGCCACATGCTCAAGTAGAGCCCCCTGTGATGCCCTGAAATAATTTAATGGTTCTTTATCAAGCATAATTTTTTGGTGCTGTTATTGTCGTCTAAATTCTCTTCATCCAATCTTTCAGGAGCAGGTGGCTGGTCCCCACTGGAGTCCAACGAGCAGCAGTGGCTCCAGGTAGATCTGGGCGACAGAGTGGAGATCGTGGCGGTGGCCACCCAGGGCCGGTATGGGAGCTCGGACTGGGTGACCAGCTACGCGCTGATGTTCAGCGACACCGGCCGCAACTGGAAACAGTACAGACAGGACGACACCGTCTGGGTAGGTCTGAGCTGGCAGTGCCTTTGGCCCTAGATCTCTCTGCTTCAGGCTCATTTTGGTGTTTGGAGAAACAGCTTTGGTTTTACATCAGAGGAGTGCTGCAGTGGTGAGAGAGCAGACCTGAGCGACTCCACGGAGTGTTTTGATCTAAATGGGTTATGTCACTGACTGTCTGTGTAATACAAGTTTAGGCCCTCAGGACTACACTGTTTTTCAGATCAGGGCACTTAAAATGACCTGTGTGCTTCTGTGCCTGGTTGGCTTTGATTCAGGCACACCAGGGTAAATGGGGCTTTCTCCAGGAAAGATGAAAATTAATTCTGTGTCTTGTACGTGTTTGGCCAGAACACGAGAGATCATGCTGAGGAAGATGGGTGGTAAATTGCTCCTCAGCTGGAGAAGACTGGAGCTGCAGCATAGGTTGTGGGATGATTTAGGAGACACACTAAAAGTGATCAAGGCTTTTTCTGATGCTTTAATGCAGACTTGACCATTGCTGCATCACAAGTCCAGTGCGTGGCTGTGCCAGGTGCTGTTGGTAGGAGTGCATGGGGCAGCAGTGGCACCACAGGTGTGGATGGAAGTTTACAAGTCTTCCTTTTGTACAAAAAGTAGTAACTGTTAGTGAATTGTAGGAAATTGTAGGATTTTGAATTGTAGGAAATTGAAAAATTGTAGGATTCTCTCTATGCTGTGTTCTGTAGTTCTGTGGATCAACAGCCCTGGTAGCATCAAAATATGTAGTGTTAAAAGAAACAGATTCTTCATGAAAATAAAGGGAAATATGTTAAGAGTAACCAAGTAGACTTACGATTTTTCTTTGGTTATTAATTTGTTTAAATGCTGTGTCACAAAAGCAGATTTTGCTTCCAGAACATAGTGACTGTGAATGATGAGACTCAGCGTGCAGCAGGGAGAGAGGAAAAGGACTGCTTAATTTTTCCCTGAGTGTGTTGTGGCAGTGGAGATGGGAGGTGAACTTCTGTAGGTCTAAAATCTATGGTATCATCACTTTGTTTTATCATGGTTTGATTTAGGGAAGTCTAATGAAATCCTTCTTCCCTTAGAAAAGCAACTTTGGTCCTAAGATGGTCATAAAGTTGTCAAGTGCTTCACCTGTCACTTAAAATGTTATATTAGGCTGTCTTTGCTCCAATATTTTTATTTATTTATTTACTTATTTATTTATTTAAAAGCAGTGGAATTTCATTTTGGACATAATAATGATCATTTAATCTGTCTCTTGACTTCCACCCCTGGGAATCTGAAATCCATACTGAGATATTTTTACAGATTTGGTGTCAGTTAAGTGCTTCTTTGCCTGAAAATATTATGTGGCTTATTAAAATTTTATATTAGGACAAATTAATTTTTTTATTATACGTCACACTTTTATTTTCTTTTGTAAATTTTTCTTCTTAACAGGAAACTTGAAAAGACAACACATAGAATTTACCACAACAAATCTTAATGCCCTAGGGATCCAATTTATGGGTTTCTTATCTGGCACCTAAAATTGCACATGAGAATAAGAACAAGCCTAGCAGGCATTTAACAATGAATTAGGATTTATGAGCAACTTGGACTCCCTTGTTTTACTAGAGGGATCAGGCATGAAGTTGATCCAGGGCAGATCCTGACACAAATTTCAAAGATTAAGCAGACCTGGAAGCTTGCTTTCTGGAGAGATAATTTTTGTACATGTTTCTAATGGAAACCACCATAGGCTACAGAGGATTATTTTCTATATAACTGAGGAAAAATGAAATAGAATTTGGGTGTGGAAAAGGAAACAAAGGATTTGGATTATTGTCCCCTCACCATAGTTTCTAGGAGTCACACTGACCAAGTGAGCCAGTAATATAATTCCAGTCCAGAAGAACCATTTGCTCCGTGTTCCCAGAGGGCTTGAATGGTTTGTTAGGATGTATCGCCAAATTTCCTGGTGGAAATATCTGATAATGTAAATCCAAAGTGGGCCCATTTGACATTTCATTAGACACTTTGGTCCACCTAAACTGGCAAGTCTCATTAACACTTAGGAGGTTGTATGTCTACCCATGGAATTAATGAAGATCAAGAATTCCTTCTGTATAATTTTTATTCTAACTAAAGAAAAAGCTGATTCTTTTTTCTTGGCACTTTTGGATTTGCTTCACTGAATTAAATTAGACCTAGAGAACCATTCAGAGCACAAAGAGGAAAGCCAAAGAGGCTTTCAGAAGCATGTATAGAATTGTAATTTCAAATTATGCAGCGTTTCTCTTTTATTGGCAGTTATCCTTTCCTTAGGGTTTTTTCTAACTAAGAAGAAACATAGAAGTGTGCTGTCCCGCTGAATGTTAAAGGTTTTTTCAGACCCTTGGATGAAATGAGGACAAGCACAACATGGTGCTTGTCCTAAACATCTGGCTCTTGAACAGCTGTAAGGGAAGTTCTGCATTGCACACCCCTAGGAAAGAACCATTGTCCTTGACCTAAGGCAGGGCAGTGTAGTGGACCATTCCACAGGGCTGGGAAAGCAGCTCCCCAGGGTAGCCTCCACTGTCACAATCTGTGGCAGTGTACCCTGTACCAATCTGTCACAAGTGTGGTAGTTCCAGACTTGGGAATGCGTATCTGTGCTGGCTTTGGTTCAGTGATGTTTTTTGCTC
>NW_008239283.1:10825371-10846005 GCF_000691975.1 Corvus brachyrhynchos
CAGGAATGAAGACATCCCTCAGTTATCGAGACTGTTTCCTGCACAAACTGAAGCCAGACCTCCATACCAGTTACACTGGTATGAAGGAAATTAGCAGCTAAACCCAGCATTATCCCATTCTTTTTTTTGGGATGGGGGCGATGGTCTGTCAAAGAAGGATTTAAGGCAGTAGTTTCCTATATCAGGGTGAGGTGGCAAGTTACCAATCCTTAATTTCTACTCAACCCAAGTCAGATTTGATGTGCATTTTCTCCCAGCCCACGTGCATGACCCAGAGAGAAAGTCGTGGTGCATTCCCGGTTGGCAGTACAGCATTGCTCTCTTGGAGGAGGATGCACTGGCCCAGCCTTTACCCACTGCATGTCAGGGGCCATCTACCACATTTGGTGGGAACAGCAGGAAGGCAGCAGGGCCTTCAATAATCCCCGAGTAAATCTGCCCAGATGAAACTTTTCTTAATGATACCACGAACGTCTGATGCTCCCTATTGCAAGTGGTGCCTCTGAGGAGTTGTTTCCAGTGGGTTTAGGTTTTGTCCACCCTCATGGCAGAGATGCTCTGCAGTGCATCAGAGACCTGGGCACATAAATTCTTTATGGGGCTGCCAATAAGACAGATGTTTGCACACCAGCATATATGACATATCACCAGTAAAAATCCCTTTCTCTTTATAGAGATTACAAGGCTTATTATCCTCCTCTTCTGGCTTGCATACAGCTTCCATAAACTTCCTTGTTAATGAGGACTGCATAGACAGATCGCGGGGAGAATCAGAAAACCTCTTAAGTTTTCACTCAGCCTGTGTTTATGGTGTTAGTAAATTCTGCAGCTGGAGTTGAAGACAAGACAGATTAGCCATTTAAAACCAATTTTCCAACCCCATTTGTATTTAAATAATCTTGTTACAAAAGGACTCTGTGGTTCAGAGCAAACTAGACTTATAATTATATTTTCAATATGGATAAATCAGCTATGTGTGGACACACTAGCTATTGATTGGGAGACATAAAACATAAATCTTATTGCTTGTAACAAGTAAATGATTTTTCAGTGTTTTTAAGTGTTGAATAATTCAGAATTTGCTTTACCTGCATACACATCACAGCTTGAGTCAGTCCAAATTGTGTATTTTACTGGGAAAAAAAGTGTGGGCTGTGATACAATGCTATTTCATTTTAGATAGCAATTTTTATGCTATTTATATTGAAAAATACTTTACAAAGCTGAGAAACGCAATTATGCAGGAAGGCACAAAGGAAAGGGGATGAAATGGGCATAGATGTATGCAACAAAAGGAGAAAAGAGATGTTCTTTATACAAAGTTTTGAAAGGAGAAGGGGAAGTTGTGGAACTGGAGATAAAGGGAGTCTGCTCTGAGAGTGGCAGAGAAGGCTTTTATATTAGAATAATGAATCTGTGCAGAAAGGCAATGAAGAGGGAAAATAGCATAGATAGCAAGGAGATAGCTCACACTCTGTGCAATCCCATGCACATACAGTGCACACTGAGCGAGTCTGCTGGTTCGTAGTGGTCGCCTGTTATCAGCTGACATGGCTGGTGAACGTTCTGACGCGTCTGCAGTCCACTGCACGTGGAAGGCAGAAGATGTCTCTGGGTGGTGGGAGGGGGGCTGTGAGCCCTAACCCCAAAGCTGCATCACAAGATAGGAAGTTCTTCTCTAGCATTGGACCATGACACCTTGCTCATGCACGGAATGAAGCAGAGCTCCTCCCCTCAGGGAAATGCCCCTGTGGCAGTCTTGCTCCTTGCAGGTGCAAGGATGCTGTGCGAGGGCTGGAGAGTTGACAGGAGGCTGAGGATGCATTAGGAATATATAATTTCCAGGCAAGCAGGAAAAGTGTTTAATAGAGGTGATAAAGATCCCTTGCATTCCCTTTCATCGGGAAACTTCTTACTTGCACATGTGAGCTTTTGCTGAACCAGAGGCCTTTCTAATGAAATCTAGAGGAGGGTCACCCTTAATTGGCTTATAAATCTACTGGGGTGCTGTAAACTTTCCCTTTCCACCCTAGCTAGATAATGACTGTGGAACTGTTTTGGTGAGTTAATTATTGTGAACATAGTTAGAATATTAATCTTCTTGTCAGATTTATAATTGTGCTAATTTATTCTAAAGCATCTTTTAGCTCCTAGTCCTAACACCCTCCAACCAAGACCAGAGCAAACTTCTACATGTAGCCATGAGAAGTCCCACATTGTTTGCTCGGGTTAGAGAATGAGTTCCTGCTTGTCTTGTTACAATGCTTCCTGCTATACTAGTATTAAGATATATTTAAACTCCTTTATGCACAGTAATTATTGCCAGCCAAATAGGTGTTAAGTAGTAAGTATCTATGGATTATTTTCTTTTCCATCGCCTTTGCTCTAAGAAAAGAAAAAGAAGAAACAAAAAGCCAATTGCTACTTTCAAGTAGGAATGAAGAAAGCAATTCAGTCTTGCTGCAGGGAAGCAAGGTTTTCCAGAAGTTTTCATTGCTATGTTATTACAGGTTTTGAAGAGACAACCATTATCCTTTTGTTGTAATTAGGATTGTTCAGATTTAAGACTGCCTGCTTCTGAGATGCTGTTTGGATGTTACTAATTTGCTTCTAATTCTGGTTTCGCTTACTGAGCTGGCTGCAAACGTGGCCTCCTGAGTAGATTCTCAGGAAATCTGTCTTTCTTGATATCACCAGGGCAGTTCTTATGTTGGGAGGATAATTCAAAGTGTCAGTATATCTGTTTTTGTTAAGTGCACTCCGTATGGATTTATGTCTGAATAAAATGGATATAGTTAGATTTCAAATTACCCTTTACTGTTGAGATACTGGAGTTAGCCTTAAGCTAACTGAATTTTGTATGAATTCTGTGACCTTACAATGTGATTTTATAGTTGGTTAACTGTAAAATGATATTAAGGTGGAGTCTAGAGAATTTAATGCTGATATTAACATTTTATCCATCAGCAATGTCTTCAGTAATTCTCTGTTCTTGGTGTTTGGCAGCAATTCACTCTGACCCAGAAAAAATTGCAAGAAACATGGTTATTGACAGTTTGTGTTGTTGCTGACCTCCCAGTCTTATGCTTTTGGAAATTGCCTGGAATGCATCTTTTCTGTAACTATTTAACGCAGGAAGACTGAGAAATGTTCTTTGATTTCTCATTCCTACATCCCAGATCTTCTGTATGATCTTGTCTCTCTGCTGCTTTGTGCTAGGAGCTATGGGGTGTGACTCCATGGTGTTGGCCCTAATGGATTGGAGTGGGAAGAGTGGTTGGCATGGGTCTGCTTGGTGATGTCTGCTCCCAAAACATGCGTGTCTTCCAGCCATCTCCAGCAGTTTTGTCTGCCACAGCCAGAAAGCTGTTGTTTTCCCTTCCAGGCATCTACTAAGACAGAAAATTTTGTTTGTGGCATGCTAGGATGATTAATGTGGAAAATAGGGGACGTTTCCTCTTAGATGGGGGATTTCAGCCAACAACTCTTTTATATCAGTAGACCAAGTTTTGTTATTCTTGTTTGCAAATTGTGTTCTATGGCATGTGAAGGCTTAAATAGGTGCCTTTGCAAATTCTGAATAAATATGGAACAAATAGTTTTTTAATCCATATGCTTACAGAGCTCAGTGAGTTTCTTTGCAGTTCTTTGGTACATTTTTGGAACAACTGAGTGGCTCTAGCTGTCTGAAAAACCAATTCTTTTGTGGGAAACCAACTAACAAGAGTACACTTATTGTACTGTCGTGTACTGTAAAATAAGACAAGTCTTCCTGCTGCTATAAAGTGTCACTTCACTTCTACTGATTCACTATTAGATTAGATTAATCCAAATAAATAAACTGGTTTGAGTTGTAGTGTTCGGGTCTTCAGTAGCTGTTATAAGATTGTACTGATTTTGCTCTGAGCCCTTTCTAAGTGTTGGATTAATCCTGTAAGTGAGAAGCTCATGAGTGGAGAAATAGAAACCTATTGCTTGTGGCTAGTGAAAATGGTACATGAGAAAGAGAGGCAAGCAATGGAAAAATCATTGCAAACCCCTCCAGAACTGGCAGAGGGGTGTGATGTTATGTAAACACCAGGTTTAGTGATAAGACATACTTGTAAACTGATTAGACGGAGGAGAAAGGAGACAAATCATGATACTTGAAATGCAGGTGGGGGGACAGAGAGAGACAGATGGAGAGGTAGAAAGCTCTAGTCAGTGACCAGAGCTTCAGTATCTAAGATGGAAATAAAGACTGGTTTCATTACATGACAGTCAGCATTATCAGAAACTGAGGATCTCTCATTTCTGGTCATCCTCTTCTTTTCTCCTTGGTTAGCAGATTTCTGTTCCACTTTAGGTTAATGTACTCAGTGTTTCCTACTGTTAGACACCTCTCAGCTGCAGAGAGGCCCCTACAAACAGGTTCTGAGGTACTTGCTTAAAAAGTGTTGTTTTCACAGAATTTTTCTTCAGCACTAAGATTGGATCTTTGCATAGTGGCAATGCAGGACTGGGGAGATGGAAAAACAGATGCGTCCAGATGATTTACGGGGAGGACCCTGATTTATTAAAACTTTAATTTTCTTGGGCTATTTGTCAAAGGTCCCGTGTTCTGTAAGTGTCTTTGGCTGTGTGGATATTCTGCTGCATTGCTCCTTTATGGCCTGATTGGGAGCCTCTTGCTGTCCCTGGGGCCCTTTCCCCTCAGGGATCCCAGAACTGTAAAGATAATGAAATGTTCTTCCTTGAATGAGCACAGGCGCCGACGCAGTTTTTGCTTTTTCTTCTTAACTGATGTGTAAGCTAAGGTGACCTTGTTATAGGTTAAAAAAAAAAAAAAAAAAAATGTAGTCACACAATTGGAATTGTCAGATAAGTAATATTTTCTTGCTTTTATAAAACTTAGAAATTCTATAGTGACATCATCTTTACAGTGTTGGAAATATGATCTTTATAGACTTCCTTCCTCCCAAACCCTTAGTGATTTCAGCTAATTTGGATTTATTTTTTCAGAGGACGAAGAGGGGAATTTCTGCCTTGCATAAAGAACTTTAAAATTACTTGTTTTCATTGTCATTGAGAAATGAGATTTTTTTTTTAAATGCCCATGACTGTACTGGGATATTCCAAGTCGAAATAGTGTTCCTCTAATGCTTAATATAGAAAAAATAGAAATATTGAATATATTTTATTAGATCTTTTCCCTAGTTATAAAAGAAAGAACAATTAGTGAGAATGCTGATATTTTAAAAAAAATTAGTTCAATTATTATTATTCTTATTATGAAAGACCTCTTTTAATACATTTTTTTTCCAGATGTGTAGTGCATATCTTACATTCTTTCTGGCTTCCAAATTTTAGTGCATGAAAACTTTCAAAACAGTTATATAATCATTAATCTTGAAGGTTATTTTACCAATTGTACTTTTGATTCTCAAAGCTGTTTCTCAGGGAATGTGGAAGGATAGAAGTCCTTAGCAGATCAATAAGTAAGAACAAAATTCTTCTGTGGAATAAATAAGCCTGTCCATGTTTCTTTGAAATTTAACTTAAGTGAAATTTTTTGATGTGTGTCTGACACTTTTGGGGAGCTGCCTCCACCTGTTCTACAGGAGTTAGTTAACATTTGTGGAGTTAGTAATCAAACATGAAAATAAACTGTTAGCAAACCAAAGTAGGGAGTAAACAGCAGTACTTGAAGAACTTCTATCCTCCAGGGAATAAATATTCTTATACTGAGTTGAAGGTACAAATGCAATTCTGGAAACATGATGAAAGGTTCCATATATAGACACCTTTATAGCTTGAAGGAAAGATGAGATTTGATTCAAATAAGAACTGGTCAACTGTTGTGCTCAGAGAACACTAAATGTGAGTCACATTTTTATTTTAAATATGCAGATTCCCATATGAGTGATAAGAATAGGCAGATCTTCTCTGGAGAAGAGTTTTGATGTCTTGAGCTGAGGTTTGCTAGACTTCACAGAATTTATATGGAAAGATATTGCCTTGAAGTATTTCAAGTTTAGGTTCAGCTCACAAAAATAATTATTTCATTTACAATAACTTCCATTTGGAAATTAGACCTACCAGTTTAAAATCCATGTCATGGTTGCCTCAGGAGAGTCTTTGTCTTGATAGAAAATCAAGAAAGCATCCAAACTTGTCTTAGTTAATTTAGGAAAGCTGATCCAAAAGAACTTTACATCTTTCCCTTGGGAACTGTTTTAAAGACTAAAGCAATTCTGGCAATGAGTAGCAATTCTGTTCAATCTCCTTCCATAAATCCCTGTGAATCCAAGAGGTGCAGGCCCTTTTGGCACTGGCATGATAGCCAATTTTGGCTGATGCTTTCAAATCTTTTCTCTGGGTGCTTTGGGGGAAAACTGAGATTCTTAAGATTGCAGGGCAGTTTACTTGTAGTATCAAAAGAAAACTGCAGTCTGTGTTCTGGATCCAGGTTCTGTATTTCTGTTATAAGTTTGCTGACACAGGGGGACTTTCTAAACATCTAAAGTGTGTTTTACCTCCTTTGTGTTGGACCCGAACCTCTGTTTTCCTCTGGGTGTAGATGCTCGTGCTGCACTACAGGGCTGGTCCACAGTTACTCATCTCTCCTTGCCTAGTCCTTCAGACCAAGAGTGTTTGTATGCCAGTCAGAATATGTGTGTGCCTGGTGGAAAAAATCTTAATGTTAGCATTATACATTAATGGCAATACTTGCAAATTCCATATGCTCAGCAGATGCGCTCTCATTTGGACTTCAGTTAAAAAAAGTTAAATAGGATAAGGAAAGGAAAAATACTGAAAACATGTCTCCTGAGAAGCCTTCTGTGATCTATTACTCAGTAAATTAATAGAGATAGATTTTAGTCAGGAGAGCAGATACCGAGAATCATCCTCTTGAAGGATACCTTACAGATGCTGTCTTCTTACATCACACAGTACTTCAGGGAAAAGACTTTGTCTCCAAGGAAGAGGGCACACGTCAGTATTGTTCCCATAAAGCAGTCTATGGAAAAAACTATCTTTAGAAATTTAACAAAGATTTCCACGTCATGGCTTCTACACTGTTTGCAGTGGAATCATTGTTCAAGCATCTGTCACTTTGTTCATTATGCGTCTTTACAATGGGTAGTTTTCCTTGCTTTTGTGTTCCAGATGTATGTAGTCAGGCTTTTATGGGCATCCAATATGTGATCCTTTATAAGCTCTCTCTAATATCTTTACACTTTCTAGCTTCTGCTTATTTCTTGTTACAAATTCACAAGCACACTACCAAACCCATGAATGATTTATACTGAAGAAGGTTTGAGGCTAGTGCACTGAAATGTGCAGCCCTTTCTTGGTTTTGTTTCCTCTGGAAGGGAGATCAAAACTCTTGCTTTTAGTGTTGAGAACAGTTTTGTAATGTCTAAGCAGAGTTAGATCCCAGAGTTAGAACCCAAGTTTCTTATTACATCAGTGCAGACAGCTGAAGTGTGCAGCTGATTTCTGTAGAGAGCACTTAGTATTAACAAATTACACCCAACAAACCATAACAAAGTTCAGTCAGCCAAAGCCCAGGCTGTCCCTGTAGAAGGATTTAAAAAATTTCAAGTAGTTGTGATTTGTATCTCAGTCAAGTAGTTAATGATTGACACATTTCCAGGTAGCAACTCCTTGTTGGCAGCAAATCTCAAATATGGGCACTATAGCAAGGAGAAAATATTCAGATGTGCTCTGCTTTCTGCAGAACCTGTGGGACTCATGAAAATATGCACAAAGAAAGGGAAAGATAGTCACCCTTTAAGAAGCTGATGGCCACGGCAGTCATGTCTTGTAGCTTGTGGATGTGTTGGCTGACTTTCCTCTTAGGAGAAGGGGAGTTTTGAGTACTGCAGGAATTAAAAAGGCATCTTCATGCCATATCTCTTACTACTGTTTCCCCTCTTTTTTCTTTTTTTCTTCTCTCATTTTACCTTTTCCCTTAACTACTCTTCTCTCCCACTAGACTGGGCCACAATAGACTGCTTTTGTTTTGGTTGCTTCTCCAGCTGGAGTGGTATATATTATAGTGAGCAGGATAGCAGAGATTAACCTAGATAGCCTTTATTTATAGAATTCAGAGGTATGTTTAATTTCTCAGTGGAAATTATCAAGTGGAGAAGGATCTAAGGACAGTTAGAGAGATTTTGGAATTTCTTAATACCTCCTTTTTAGTGGGACACTTCCTGTTACCTCTACTTAAAGCAAATAGTAACTGACTTTGAACAGTGCTTTCTAAAATCTGTGAGGTTATTCAGGTACAAGTAACTACTCATCTGAATGAAGATTTTAGCCCGTGATCTGGCAAACACGTGGGCACTTAACTCATGCATTTACATTTGCAGTATGAGCCATGAAGCATAGCAGTTCAGAAATGAGTAAATCTGAAATGTTGATTCCACATAACTCTAATAAAACTTCCAGTGGTGTCAGGATTTCATCCCACACCTGCAATTAGGTGCTCAACATAAGATATCATAGAGTAGGGGCTTTGCAATTACATACTTGCTGAACTTGAAAGTTACTTAGTTTTCTTATTTGCTCTGAAGCTTGTCTTTTCTCCTCTTTTTTTTTTTTTTTCTTTTCCCTGGAAAACTGTTTATCTGCCAATTTGTTCATCTTGAGGGGCTTTCTTCTTGCCTACATTTTGTGGATGGCCAGAGTCATTAGAAGCAAATGCATATCTGCAGTCTGACTTATAAACAAAATGCAGCAGCAGCAGCACCACATTATCATGAATTAAGGCCTTGACTTCACACTATCCTTCACCTAACTTTGCTTCTTCTTTTCTCTCTGCCGAGCTGGAGGTCAGCTTTTAGTGCTTAGCCTTAATATTTGAAGGCTTATAATGGTATCACTGTTTATGGACACTGGTTTATGTCCATGGACATTATTTGGTTATAGTCTTGTAAAATATGTGTGCTATTCCAGCCTGAGAAATATGTGCATGTGGTTATGCATACATCACTATAAAGGTTAACAGAAATGGTGATCTGCAAGGAATGTTCTTATGAAATTAAAGACTCACAGATATTTAAGGCAGGTTTGAAGAGTTATTGGCAAACATGCAGAGCAGTTGTGTGTGTGTGTGTAAAAATAAATTAAAATCACAGGACAGTGGAGAAGCAAATCTGAGATACAGAGGGAAGGCAGAGTTTTAGGTGGCATCCAGCCATATCTGCAAGAATGCAATGATGATGGTTTATAATTAACTGTGACAAAAATAACAATGATTCTGCTGCCACGTTTTTACCATAGCCTTGGGAGTATAAGTAATTATGCAGTGATCAGTTGATTCTACATATTCACAAATTTAGCTATTTGTCATAATTGGTTTAGTCCCTTGGAATTAGTCCAGACTTTTACTTCATACAGTTGGTTGTAAAAGGGAAGTGGAAGGAAGCAAATTTCCTTTAGCTTCATACACCGAATCAAAGTCAGATCTACACTAACAAAATCCTTATTATTGATTGCAGTGGTTGTTAATTCTTCCAGGTTTAAAAAAAGCAACAAATAAAAAGCCAACAACAAAATAGACCCTCACACAGAAGCCATCTGTGTCTCCTCCTTGGAGATGCTCTCAGTGGGTATCAAAAATAAACTGATTCACACTTCAAAACACCTTTTCTGCATTTTATCTGCATTTCATCTGCTGGATGTTCAGTGGTCAGAGTAGATTGAATTAGGTGGATCTGTGTTTTGTGTTTGCTTTCATGCCCACTTTCCCTGGTTGTCTCCCTCCTAATATTGTCATTCAAGGAAATAATCTGATTTCATGGCCTCCAAAGCCCTTGTTACTTATGAAGCCATTTTATTCTAGACTGTGGTTTTGATAGTTCTGGAGCCAGAAAATACTTTGTCCGAAGCCTCTACCCTCCACAAAATAGACCCTACCAAATCTAAAAATGCCATTGGCTTTGAGGTAAAAAGAAAGAGGCATGCTAAAGAGTAACTGAAGGATGTCCAGGTACACAGCCAAATTCCTGGATATTACCACAGAATTCCTTGTTAAGTGGAACACCAGTTTTTATGCTGTTTGTCTGTAACATTACAAAGTAACTAGAATCCTCTTGCTGCCTTCTAGGGACCCTTATGCATTCAGGCACAAAACCTAATACAGCATCAAATGGTCCCAGAGGGTTTATTTGTCTGGGCAGCAGCAGGCAGAGTGATAAACAGAATGTCACAGATGAAGGAGCAGTGCAGGCAGTCCTACATGTCTAGCAGCCACAGACAGTGAGCCGTGGCCTGTCTGTTATCAATTCGTGTTAAATCACGCAATTAGATGTCTTTCTTTCTCACATGTTAATCTCTATCTTCCTGGCCCAATTATACCTGCTAGCATTCAAGCACGTGGTTATATAAATGGCTTCACTGTAATTGAGATTTGGCAAATAGACTGAACTTCTTCCACGTTCTTAATAGCTGGTTACAAGCTGAAATTGCAGCATGTATATTGCCCAAATCACAGTTTTTCATCTGTGTGCAGCCATATACTTCCTGCTACCTTGGGTCATTCTTCTAGGTCGTGGTATGCCTTGGACCTCCTTTGGAGGTGAAAGCACACTGATCAACACCAAATGCTTCATTTCCTGAGGTTTTCCCATGAGAAGGTGAATGTCTGTGGCCCAGAGACACATTCAGGTTCCCTGTGGTTTTCTGATCTTCTGGCCCAGTGAGCCAGAATGAAATTACTCTTCTCTTAGTGGCAAACAATGAAAGAAATGATGGCTCCATGGTGAGGCTTCCTTCAGATGCGATGCAGACCTGAACCTGCGTCCCTCACTTCCAAATGAGCACAGGTGTTTCGTTCCCAAGATGTCTTTTTCTTGTTCTCTTTTATTCTTTTCCAGACACTTCCATTTATAATGACATCAAGAGCACTGCTAGCATTGCAGACCACTGCCTGTTTAGCAGGTCTACCTCCAAGGAGGTACATTAGCAGAAGCAGCAGCAAAATATCTGACTGGTATCCAGCGAAACAGGGCTGCAGGAAATTGGGGAACCTTTGTGTCCGATGGTCAGAGTCCAATCTTCTGCGTCAACCAGATGTTTTCCTGAGAGGTTTAGAATCACAGCTTTAAATTTCAAAGGCTTAAATCTGCTCAAATCCTTTTGTGAGTCTTTAGATGAATGTAGTTTTATGGTTACATAAATTTTTGGGCACTGGTAGAAGGGACTCTGATCCACTGCAAAGGAACTGAAATAAAATGGCAGTAGACTTAGGCAGATCAATATCACTCTTCTGTGCAATTTTTAAAAACCAAAGTTGCAGCAGAAAAGCCAGTTATTGCAGTGCTACTTAATTCATTTAGCAATAGAGTGCATTGATTGATATTGTCATAAATAACAAGCCACTTCATCTGTGCCCCCTCACTGCCCTATCATATTACACGTACAGGCTAAGATGAAAAAACAGCTGCAGCCCTTCTGAGCCTCAGGCTAACAAGCCTTATTGATTGCACTTGTCGTGAGTAATCTAAAGCTAAAAGATAGCAGCCCATAGGATTTGTATCTAAGCATCATAGGCCAGGTTTGAACCCACACCGTTTTCTAGGTGGGTAGTGCCTGTGGAAGCTATGCTGATTTCTAGGCAGCTGACATGTTTTACTGGAAACAAGTGCAAACAGAAGAGTCATGTTCTGAGCAGTGATTGGCAAAATCAATCCTAATTAGGCTGCAGATATTCAAGGCCACTTCTAAACCTGAGCCTTTTCTTGATCTCCTTTAATTATGTATTCAGATCAAAATGACACCCTGAGCTGTTATCCTGCTTGTTAAACCCTCTCAGTCAGTTGTTGTCTGAGCAAATGCATCTACGTTTCTCTAAGCGGCATAAATGGTTGCCTCTGTCAGTCTCTTCACACTGAGGGAGCTGCAGCTGTGTCCTTCAACGTCTTGGGTTCCAGAGCTCATTCCAAAACTTTGGAGTTACTTTGTGCAAGTTGACTTGGCACCCAGACCAACCTGAACTGTCACTTGGCCTTTTCCTCTGTGGGGCTTCAGAGGTACCTCCTTTGTGGGTGTTAAATCAGAACATTTTAGAAGTATAAGGGAACAAAAGGCATTTCTTTTGTTTGCTTGTTGGTTTTTATCTCAAATATGAGCTGTCATTCCTTGCCTTGCACTTCCCAGAAAAAAGAGAAGAACGTGTTAGGTATGAGAGCTTAGTGGCTGGAATTTACTCATTAGCAGGGCTGACACTCAGGGGCAAGAGAGGAGCAAAGGCTGCTTAGTCAGTGTGCATTTGGGTGCAAACTCAGTGTTGTAGACATGACCTTTTCTTTAAAAATCTGCTGCAGACACAGATTTCTTGGGCCGTGGTGGCATGCTGAGGTGTGAGATGGTCAGTGGCACTGGGCAAAACACCTGAGCTAGCAAAAAATTACCTCAACTTGCATATGGGTGAATAGCAGGTAGAACAGGAAGGTAATAATAAATCTGTTAAAACCATATTTATAAAATATTGATTTTTTTTTAAAGAGAGATGAGCAGAATACTTTGAGGCAAGGTACTGTACTCCTGCGGTTGCTCATTCAGTAAGAAGCTAAACTATATATGACAAAGAAAGCTGGAAAATTTGCAAGTGTTAAATTAGGTGCTGTTGTGGGGCACAGTGAAGGTTATGCCGATGAAGGTGTTCGCTTTACATGGAGATCAGCACATTTCAGTGTTTATTTAGATCAGTGAGTCATCTTCCCTGCTTACAGAGACTGGTAGAGTTCCTTCTATAGAATCCCTCCCTCTTTCTTTTACCTTTTTTTTCTAATTTATTTTTTTTAAGTGTAGTTTTGCTGCTTATATTATTTAGTCTTTCTAGCAGCTTTGCTGGATGTAATTTCCTTACATACTATTTGTTTTAGTGTTTTTATTAACTTTTATAGCACAGGTTTTGTTGCCACTTAGCTACTAAACATTAACGTAGTGCATACAAAAAATACAGGTCACTACTTACTCTGAGAAGTAGCAAAGGGAATACCTTGGTACCATTCCTGGAAAAAACACCATGAACTCAAGATTTCAGGAATAAAAACCAAGGAAAAAAAAATTCGGTTTCTTCGAGCTTAATTCTCTAAAAGTCATTGTATAATTTTGCTAGGGAACATAATCACAGAGCTAGAGAGGAGTTCTTTCATTCTCCTTTGACTTTAGGATACAGCTGAAAATTCTGGTCCACTACTGTTCTCCAAACGAAAGCCGTAAGTACGGCTTTGATTTGTGTCTGTTATAGGTGACCTTGGACTTCATTCTTTGATCCCAAGGGTTGTTTCCAGGGTTCATTAGTCCTTGTGTGCTGCAATTTTCTGGTAATGTTGGAGGCAGTTCTGGACCTGCTACACAGTGGGCAAAACTTTAAAGGCCTCTGAAAGTACATACTGAATAATGCTATTCATGTTCTAATACGCCGTAGGTTAGTCGGAATTTGCTTTCTTCAGCTCGGGGTTTAGTTGCTCCAGTATCAGTTGGAACACCTGGTGACTTTGTCACTATTATGAACTAGCACCAGTGGTGTCCAATTTTTTAAGCTGTTCTCATTATGGAAGCCATTTGTACTGGAGTGAAACATCCTCTGAATTCCCTTCAGCAAGGTACTGACAAGTGTTCTTGTTGAGCAACACATCCAATGCAGGGATCTCGGTGAGAAGCTGTAGTGGGAGCTGCAGGTGGAGCTGACCTCAGGCTTTCCTGCCTCAGAGTGTGAGGGCATAAAAGCCCAGAGGTTCCTTTGTTCAGAGTCTGTCCTCGGAGGCACCAGCTCGAGCTGTTCTTTTGTTATTCAGTTATGGCATCCAGATTAAATTATTTTAAGAGCCATTAGGGAAACCTGGTCTGACTGCGAGTGTTGGGTGTGCAGCTGTG
This sequence comes from Corvus brachyrhynchos, assembly GCF_000691975.1. Lineage (NCBI taxonomy): Eukaryota > Metazoa > Chordata > Aves > Passeriformes > Corvidae > Corvus > Corvus brachyrhynchos. The sequence goes on from NW_008239283.1 coordinate 10,839,247, forward strand.
AATGTGCCATGGTCCCAGCTCAGGTGGGTGAGAGTGTGACTGCCAGAGTGGCTCTTGGGCAGATGGACAGGAAAAGGTAATTCCTTAACATCCTGGCCAAGGAGGTAAGATGTGCAGGCAGGAGGGCATTGTACACTGGGCAGTGCAGTGTTGGCTGGTAGGAATACACATCCCCAAAGGATCCTATTGTGTCCACGGATACTGACAAGATCTTTAAAAGTTTGTTGTAACTTGGTGTTAAGTTTTACTTTATTCAAGTTTTGGAACTGAGAAAAAAGCTTTATTTAGCTTTTTTAATAGATAATATAGTTGTTCAGTGAGATTTATGTTTTTGGGCTGCAAGCATTGTAGGTAAGGCTTTTTGTCTTTTTTTTTTAAATTTAAAATTAAGGGGAGAAGAAAAAGATTTGTTGGGCTGGCAAAATACTGGGGCTACTTAATTGAGAGGATCTGAAGTTACATGCTGCCACTTAAATTCATTATTATATTGATGAATATACTTTATCAATTTTCAACATGCAGTCCTGCAGTGCTCTTAATAAATTATGAATCCAGAATTACAAATAATTCTTTATTACTCACTTTAGAAAATAAACATGGCAAGATTTACCAGTAATATAAAAATCTTTCTGTCTTCATATCTTTTATTTGTGAGCCTTTTTTTTTTTTGCATGTTTATTTTCTATTCTTTTTGGCCAAAATCATGACCTTCAACTTTCCCACATCACTGCTGGCTAATTCACCAAGTTTCAAATTAATATTCTTCTGTGTAAGTGATCACTGCAGCATGACTTCACAAAGTTTGCTTGAATTTTAGCCTGGATTCATGTAAGTCTAGATTTATAATGTATTCTTGCCAGGTGTCCAAGAGGGACGTTTCCTCTTCCTGAGGCTATCAGATACCCTCAAAATTAATATTCATATTAGCTGTAATTTTTTTTCTTAGTTTTCATGATCCAAGTGGCTTGGAAGCATTAAGAGATATGTAATGATGCTCACGATCAGGGCTGGATCTGACCTTTCAGTATCCATGACAAAACAGAGGGTAAATAAATCCCTTCAGAAAGAACTTGACATTAATTCCACCTTATCTGCCCAAACCTGTCAAAGGTTACTACTCATCTGGGCTATTAAAATGCTAGTGTTTGCAGACTTTGAGAAAATTGCTGTCTCTTGGCAGAACAAGAGCCAGCAGGCCAGAACAACAATCAGAAAGTACAAGTTTTTTCACTCCCCATTAGAAACTTGTTTCTAAGGTCTTTCCTACCAGCTTTCTCCAGATAACATTTATGAAAGTCATGTTTTGCAGAGATAACTTGGTGGTGCACCAAATCTTTGTTCGAGATAGTTAGCTACTCTATCTTTGATGTGCACTTTACAGCGTATCATTATTTTTTTTTAAAGTATGGTGTTGCATTTTCAGGAATACTGGCCTTCCATCCAATTATTTGCAGTAACACAAATACTTTTGTTTTAAACTGATGTGTAAGAGTTGTTACTGTAAAGCTCAGTACACTGTTGCTGTCACTACCCAGTAACGGAGGAACCGGAAGCAAACTTGGAGAAACTGGAGCACAAACAGAAAAAAGACTTATGTGAAGACTTACAGAAAGCTGAAGTCAAATACAGAAACACAATTGAATGTTTGTATGTGGAATAATTTGCTCATTGTGTACCACTCCATGTCTAATCACAGTTTGGCCGGATGAATGCACAAAGCCTAATTCTCTTTTCTCTTGGCTTTTTGTTAAGGGAATGGAGGGAAACTCCTATTAGTGTTCTAAAAAATAGGTTAGGCCTTCATGATGAAAGAAACTGATGTATTTGATTCTTTTTTAAGAGGGATGTGGACTAGGATTTCCCAAGGTTTTTCAGCTACCCTAAATGCAGGACTTTGGAGAAATGGTAAAGTGCATTTACCCGTGCACCCTTGTCCTTTCCTAGCCCAAATATCAGCATGAGCCACATCATCTTCCTCCCTGACACCTTCCATGGCATGCTTGTTGCCTCTGGAAATCTGGATGCATTGGCCTGGAGGGGCACAGGCACTTCAGAAAGGAGTGGGCACAAATGGAGGGCCAGTGGGGCTGCCTCGAAGGCTTATTTGTTCTGCAGTCCAAGCAGAGCATCTGTATTTGCATTTTCAGACTCCAGTGGGGATTTCTGTGAGAATTGTCTATTAGCAGTCATGACTGGTAACTTTAAAGATGCCCTTTCCTTATTGCAGGCTGATGTGTGTGTGGCAAACTATAAAGTCATGCATAACATTTACGATGGTGAAATACACCGCTGGCATACTACAAGATTCTGATTTCCTCCAGAAACCAGCTCTTGTCTCACATCAGCATTTTATGTAAATAGGATGATTTGGTTTTTTCCCACAGACAGTAAAAGTAAGAATGCAGTTAATGTCCTTGACAAAATATATTAGAAAAGAATTCCACAAATGTATTATTTTTTTGCCTAAGGAGAGCAGTTAGAGATAGCAGAACAGGAAGGCATTTCAAGAAAATAGTCCCATGAACACCGAGTTTTCTTCCTCTTACTACCTTAAATTAATGCTACACGGGACAAACTGTAATGCTGAGCTCATATTCCTGAGCTATATGTGTAATTCAAACACGTAAAAGTGCTGAGCAAAATCAGTGATAGCCTTTGATATCATTCTAAGCACAGCCTGGTGTGTGCCTCCTTTATGCTTCCCTTCTGGTAGTAGCTACTCCTGAGAAATGTGCAACTTTGGTGTTCTCTCACTCTGACAAAACTCTCCACTCAGCAGATACTTTTTTTTTTTTTCCATTATGAAGCAATTGAAGGTTTGCATTGCTTGGGATATGAACATAAAATTTCCATCCATATTTAATCAGCCTGGAGGAATGTCCTTGACCAGGGCTGGGCTGTTTTCTTCAGATCAGGTGTAGACCGGCATTTCCTCAGTACAGGTGCCAGTGGCAATGTCTCTGGTGTTGTCACCACACTGCATTAAGCAGTTTTGTGGTTTGATTATTATGCTACACCTTCTCTGTTTTCAGCTCCTGTTCTCTCTTTGTCTGGAACTCAGGTTAAAAAGGAAAGAGTTTATGCCATTTGGAAAAAGGCACAGGCAACTCAGGAGGACTACAAAGATGTTGTGAGATCATGCAGGGAGAAGATTAGAGGGGCCAAATCCCAGATCCCAAATCCCCAGAATGTACTGTTAATTTTGTTATTCGCACAGTAGGGAACACTCAGCTGTGCATATCAAACTCACAAATCTATTAATAATTGCATTCATGTACACAACTATATACAAATATAAATAGCAAGGCTACGAAGCCAAGCAGAAAGTTAGGAAGTTAGGAAATAGTTGAACTAGTTGCCTGGGCAACAGTAGTCTGGTTAAGTATTTGCATTTTGATCTAGGACTGCAGGGGCCATATTGATTTGCTTTTTTTTCCCCCTGCACAGGGATGCCTAGAGGGGAAAAAAATGGCTACAATTTTACTAACTCTCATATTAAGTGTGAGATAATTATAATAAGGGGCTCTTGCAGAACTCCTGTAATAACCTTTATCTTTATTGCATAGATGGAAGGAAAGGTCAAGATCTGTTCAACTAGTATCTTTGTGTGACAGACTTAGTGTTAGCTCCGTGCTTTATATACATAATATGTCCTCAGAGACTGCGAGGAAAGCAAACAGACCTCATCAATTTCTCTAATGATTCCTCTGAAAGATACTTTTTTTTTTTTATCTTGGTTTGTATTTTTAGCTCACTTTAACAACACCTCTATTACCAGGCTGTCAGAGACCTCGTACATAGAATTTATGTTGGCTTTCATAAAGAAAAATTAGATGCTATCTCAAGGACAGTCTCTACTTTTAATGTCATTAAAGCTAAATGAGTTATTGTTGATATTCACTGAGGAACAGCAAATAGAATTAGATGGAGAAAAATCTTACTGATAAGATGATGTGCTGGCTGAAACTGTCCACTGCAGAGAAGAAGTAATTTATAAGCATTGCTCTCTTGAATATATATATAACCTGTACTTTATGCTGTGTGGTTGGTTCTGTTAATTCCAGGGGAGGGATGGAGGCTGTGGAGAAGGGGTGTGGATATTAGTTATAATACTCTGTATTTCTGAGCAGCACTGAGGGTGTGGCTGGGCAGTTCAGCCCCAGGCATCCTCAGCACCCCCAGATGCTAAGGAAGAACACCTGGTCTGGGCCCGCTGGCTGCTGGAGAAAAGCAGAGCTCATGGAAAGAGGGAAAGATTTTAAGCACATTACTAAAAGGTGGTGTTCATCAGCACAACACTGAGTGATACCTCTGCACTGAGGTCTGTTATGTTCCACAGGATGGCTCAGGCTGGAAGGGACCACAGTGGGTCATCTGGTCCAACCTCCCTGCTCAAGCAGGGCCATCCCAGAGTACATGGGACAGGATTGTGTCCAGACAGTTCCTGAGTATATCCAGTGAGGAAGCCTCCACACCCTCTCTGGGCAGCCTGTTCCAGTGCATGGTCACTGCACAATAGAGAAATTCTTCCTCATTTTCAGGTGGAAGTTCCTCTGCATCAGCTTCTGCCCAGGAAGTTCCACCTGATTGATTCTCAGGGTACAACTGGTTGTGACTGAATGCTTTTCAAGTTTAGTATGGAAAGCTTCCCTCTCTATTAGGATAAAGAAGCAAAGGTAGGCCAGTGGTATTTCACACACTGGAAGATGCCTGCATCTGCATACTTTGCGCTTAACACTACAGTGTTTGCTTTGAATTCCTTCTGTAAAAGAATGAGGAAAGAAGCAAAACGGGGTTGAAGATTTCCCTGTTTTTACTCAGCTTGCCTGGGCTCATAGGGAAAAGCAGAGAGCTCTGTAGATGATAGAGAACTTTGTAAAAGGCTGTTTTCTATGGTAATCCCACCTGTCTATAGATCTGTGGGACAGATGTCATCAACTTTGTTTCTTGTGCAACTGAGAGCTCTTTAGCTGGTAAGTCCAAAGCTGGAGTGAAATGAATATGGAGATCCCACAGCATATTCTATGGGCTCAAAGTGTCTGTGGGAAAAAAATGAGGTATTGAATTTCCTGGTAGGAAAGAAAGTGCTACATATTTCATTTCATGTCTGTGGTATAAAGACTGAGAAATTCTTTTAAGAAAGATCAAAAGCAGATGCATTTATATGTAACATCTTAATGTATAACTGTTTTGTTTGGGTATTGCAGAGAGCTATTGCAAATGAAAAAGAAATGTTAAAAGAACATTATTAAGCTATGAAGTTAAAAACCTGAAAGATAGAAAATGTCATTGCAAACTTAATTAGACCCCCTAATGTGTGTGCAGTGGGAAGGGCTTTAATTACCTGATCACAAACTATTTTTTGCACAGCATCCTCCATTCCTTTCAGCATAGAAACTGGATAGTCTTTAATTAATGAGCAACTATTCAATATTTTTTCTCCTCAATATACCATCTAAGTTTTACTCACTGCATGTTCTTCAAACCAGCTCTAGACCCATAATTATTCATTTCTTGATGGGAAATTCTTGTGAAGTATACTTCAGAAGAAAGTTTATTTTACAAATATTTGTTATTTTCATACCATCCAAAAGAGATTATGGGTTACAATGACTTTTTTTGAAAGCTAATTGTGTCGCAAGGAAAAATCATAAATTAATTTGGAGTCTTAAAGCAAATAAAACTGTATTTCAGAAGTTTATATGCATTTGAAGAAAAAAATCAGTTTACTTAAGCTGCATATACTACCTGCTGAAAAAAAAATCAGATCCCAGCATTTTAAATAGGTTTTTATCCTCCCTCTCAGCACCCCTGCCCCCCCCCGCCCAGCATAGGCTGAAAACAAGACTTTGACCTGTTAAAAGACAAAAACCAGCAAGAGCAAGAACGTGCCTTGTGCCAGAGAGAGCTGTTGCCTCCCTTGCTGTGTCATTAAGGCACTGAGCCACTCTGAGCTGGTAGAAAGCCACATTTAAAATTGTTGCTGTGAATCAGAGAGATTCACACTCTGGTGATAGTGAGAGGTAGCAGTTGGAATAAAATACCTCCTCTATTCCCAGGAATGGATGCTTGCTCTGCATTTAAAAATCACTGGGTGGTGTACAGGTGTGCTCCTGGCAGCTGGGGCCTGAATCTTTTGCTGATGAGCAGAGTCATGCATGCTCCCTCTTTTGGCATATTCATCTGTGAGGTTTTCCTCATACCCTTTCCACAAGGTGGCCTCATCCAAATATTTTAAGGCAAAGTAGTATAAGTCGTTGCCTGAGAGGCAGGAGTGACCCGTCACTGAGACCACTCTCTCACTTCCAGATGAATCTCTTGATAAGAGGATTAGTGTTTTTAAGCAAGTGGATAGAGGCACCAGCACTAAATGAAGTGAGCCAGAGTTTTATCCCTTAAGGTACAGTTCAAAACAGGTTTACAGATTTCTATTTAAATGCCCACATTCCAGGTGTGCATAAGGGTCAATAAGGATTTGAGCCTAAAATTTCCAAATTGTGGTTGAAAGCCTTGAAATCAGCTATTCCGCCTCGCTGTCACAGACTATAGAAACTCTTCCTATGAATCAGCATTTTTTGATGAAATGTAAACAGTATTTTAGAATAAATTTCTTCATTGTCTTTTTAGTTTGTCTCCATAAAACTGGTATCTCATAATCGGTAGTTCCATCTCTGAAGTGCAGGTGGGGTCAAAGTGTATTTTCCCAGGCCTTATGAATGAAACTGTTTTTCTGGCTTCCTCTCCTTTTGCTCATTTTCT
>NW_008239283.1:10846030-10880179 GCF_000691975.1 Corvus brachyrhynchos
CCAAAAAAAAAAAAGTTATGTAAGGATGAAGGTGTCAGAGGGAACACCTGTTTTATTGAGGAGCTGCACCTAGTACTGGAGATTTCCAGAAACATTCTCCACTGCTGGCTGAAGCCAGGGTCCTGCAGAAATAATAAATGACCATATAACAGAGAAGAGGGGAGGAGTTCACAGTAGAACCTGTGGAAGTGAATGCTGATGCTTCCCAGCTTTTTAAATAAGGCTTGGCAGCCTTAATATTTTTGACAAGGAACGGTGGATTGAATGGGTGTGCGTGTGTTGCTGTGTGAGCGTGCTGGTATCTTAAACCAAGAGTGGAATAAGCAAAGCTGGTTGTGTGATTTTATTGAGCCTTCCATGGCTCAGAACTAGGCTGAGAGCCCCATATTTGCTGCTGTCAGATTTCTACAACCTATTTTTTCCTTGTCTGATCACTGGTAAATGGCCCTGGAAAACTAGATCAGAGTTTTTTCAGGAAGAACACCAAAACAAAGTGATAATTTTGAAATATGAAAAGCCACAGTAAAATTGATATTATTTCTCCTCATCAACTCTATGAACTTTGCAATCTTTTGGGTTGGATAAACTGTTTGAATAATGGGCAAGATCTAAGAGGACAGATCCCAAGGGGAATGCAATCCTGGAGGTGCTCTTATCCTTCCTAGGATGCCTCCCTACAAACATAAATTCTGTTTGCTGGGGATGGAAAAGTTGGGTCTGTGATGAAGAATTTAACATGCAAATTGTTATTAATTCTGCCTTCAATCAAAAGCACACAGAGCAGCTACAAGGAAGAATAATAACAGGTGGAATAATTGCACTTGTATCCTCTAAAATGTGACAGTCCAGGTTGTGTCAGTAATTTCAACTTCTAGCCAGGGAAGCAGCATATTTATCTTGTCAAAGAAGTAAAGGTTACTCCAGGTTTTAACAAGCATATGTCCTTTGAAACCAGTATATTTATTTTATTTAACCCCATGGAAAAATGGTTGAAGTTTCTCTTTTCAAATAAGTGAAGATTCTGTACCTTTTAGGTGATATGCTGGATGCTGGGTTTGTTTAATTCTTCTAACTGTTAATGTGACAGGATCTTGGGATCATCACTGTGTGTTTGCGTAATTTATAGGTGAGAGGCTCCCCCTTAAATGGCCTCCATAAAAATATTATGCAACACCCAAGAGGGTTCTAAAGTAGAGATCTTTCTTCCTTTCCTTCCTTTCCTTCCTTTCCTTCCTTTCCTTCCTTTCCTTCCTTTCCTTCCTTTCTCCATTAATTTCCTTTCACAAGCTGCCTCTATTCTAAAACTTTAGTGACTTCACAACTCCTCTATCCATTTTCTTCATCCACTGTTTAGCCATTGCAGCTTCTGTATACCTTGAAAACCATCTGTACATTGAATTATATAATTTTTTTTTCAGTTTTTAGCTCTTTTGAGTGATCTCAAGTTTCTGGACACCTACAATTAGTAGTAATAGCTTGGCAGACTCTGGATAATGGTTCTCTAGCAAGAAAGAAAGATAATATGTTTCTGTATTGCTATTTCTTTATAGGACTTTTACAAAAGTGTAGAACGAGTGCTCAGCTAAGATCAGAGCTGGGTGCTGCCATGCACCAGGAACATTCATCAAGTGAGATGATTTGTCCTTAAGAGGAACTGTAAGTAGGTGAAAAAGACTGACAAGGTATTACTTACCCCTATTTGACAGATGAGAAGTCAGGACCCAGGGACTGTCTGGATTAAGTGGCAAAAAAATAAATGGCTTAGTGAGTCCTGGTGTCCTGTTGTTGTTCAATCCAGGGACTTGGATCTGGAGAATGTTAGAAATTTCTTACAGTTTATGCAGCTAATTTCTGTTGGCATGGGAGGGGAAAGATGGGTAAGCAGTGTAGCATTTTGAGACAAGGCCAAGGTACCCACACAAACAGTGAGCTTGGTACATGCACTTCAGTTATCACCAGAGACACTGTGCCCACCCTGAGAGCAGTCCAGGTATGTTAAACTACAGACTGGTGGACTGGTGAACTTTCTTTCTAGTATTTAACCTCCTAATAGCTGTAATGGCTAATTCTGAAATACTTCTGTCTGGTTGGATAATGCATCTTAGACTGGCAAATGCCAAAGTTAACAGAATCTATTATACAATGCTTTTTCTCAGCGTCACGGAAAAATCACTGATTTTTTTTTTTTTTTTTTTTTAAGAAAAAAGAGGAAACAAAATGTTATTTGATAGGAGAATAACATGATGCTTTTGTGAGAAAGACAGGTTTTTTTCAGTTCAGTCAACACTGGGGGTTCATGTGCTTTTCCTAACTTTAGTGGGATCACAGTGACTTGAAATTGGCTTGGGATGCAACAGCTAAGCCTGTCACTTCGTGGCATTCATTTGGAAGTACACTACACAGGAATGCTGAATTAGCCCTCCTGCTGCACGGGTGGGATGAGCTGGAGCTGAGTGATTGTAGTGTCAGAATGAGAAGTAGTTCAATGGCATATAAGGGATATAATTTCTGTGGGTACCTCAGGATGTGTACAGAACAGGCTGGGCTGTTAGTGGAGATCACTTGTGAGAGGAAGTGTGATTTCCTGACTATCCCTAATAATGTTAAATCTAATTCATATTTTCATATTCATTGCTGAGTATTATGCAGACTTGGCAAGTCGTTAAGGACAAAACAGAGTTACTGTAAGATACACAAGCACTGAAGCACAAGAAATTGAGACTCCAGATGTAAAATCATAGATACCAGGAAGCAGGAAGTTTTTGGGATAGGTGGAATGAGCACACTGCTATGTTGGAAATTTTAGTGCCAGGTTGTAGCCTGAAAGAGTCTTAGGTGCTGTTCAGTGTAAGGTGTCATATTACTGCAATGTATTAGATACATTTTCTTGTACACTATTTCAAGGAACAACGGAGGGTAAAAGACTTGTGGAAAAACTCCTACTATATGTCTGCATTTCTGCACATTGAAGAGTTGCAGCTGTCCCATTTTTTTAAAATGTTTGCTGTCCATCCCCTCAACCTACCTGAGTGCCTTTTAATACAGCTATTCACCACTAAAGGCAGTTGCAGCAGTATTGCTTCTTTTCTAAAAATAGACTGCAAGAGCATCTTTGTTATCTGCAGTGTAAATTGTTTTAGTTGGAAGCTGCTTTGCTACAGTATCATTTCTTAAATTGCGTATTAATTTAACAACCCATCCACCCAAAACATAATGATTGTGATTGGAGAAATACAATTCTGAATCATGAAGTGGAAGGCAAAAGGGTTTAGATGCAAGTGACACCAGTTTTCATTTTGCATGTATATACACAGGAATTGTGATTACAGCAATATGCATTGTCTTCTGTTTGCAGCAATGCCAAGACAAGACCAGGCTGGATGGGCCTCTGAGTAAAGTGGTTTAGTGGAATGTGTCCCTGCCCATGGCTGTGGGGTTGGAACTAGGTAGTCTTTAAGGTCCACTCCAACCCAAACCATTCTGTCATTCTGGGAAACCAAAATTCAAGTGTAGATTAAAGTGTGTCCCAGTGAAATGAGCAGAATTTCAGTGATGAAAGAATGTATTGCTGAGAATCATTTTAGTGACATTCCTTAATCATGTTCTCAGAAGGTGGTACGTATTTCAGCAGCTGTAGTGTGGGTTTGTGAGAACTGGTGTCCAGATCAGCATCAACCTTGAGAGGTGAGCTGGCTTTGTGCATTCCTAGCACTGTATTAACCACTGCTGCTGAACAGTGTCCTTCACTCCTTCTCAACCCATCTTGCTTTGCAAATACAAGATTTGGATTGAAAATGTTTGCAGGAACCTCCTGTGGCAAGCAGGCAGAAAGCCAAGGACTGGTAGAGCCTCTGTGAAGGGCTGGTAGGGAATGTTGGCTCAACATGACTGAGACAAGTCAGTGGTGCAGTAGATGCATGAAAAGCCTTGGCAGTGGTTGCTGCACGCACATCTGAAATGGCTTTTCTAGCCCTGGGTAATGCTACAGTCACCAGAGAGAGTCCAATGGGCACAATTTTCAGTGACCTAAAATAGCATTACACGTAGTCAGTGGGGCAGACTTTTACTCCTCAGCAGAGGTTTTTCACTCCTCAGTGTAGGTTACATAAGTTTTTACAGCTAGGAATTTAGGAGCTTCAATGACAGCTATACATCACTTCCCACACATGCCCACTCACCCCCGGAAAAGGGGGAAAAAAAGCTCATATTTCCAAGTTGACATTAATAATGTTGTGATGAGTTCATAGTGGGGCAGTTAGTAATGCATTTAATGCATTTACGTTATTGTTTCCCTATTTCATTTTTTTCTTGTTTTAGTCTGTTTCCTGCATTTAATATTTAAAATGAACAAGCACAAGCAAAGAGAAAAAACTTGAAAGGCTGAAAATCAAAAAAAACACAGAACCTTTCCACTTACATAATTCAGTTAAACACATTCTTCCCATGATGCATTGAGGAAATATACTATTACAGACACAAAGCACTTTGTAGTGTTGTATTATTAACTCCTTCTGGGGCCAGATGATTTTTATGCCAGATTAGAAGAAAGGAGAAATAGGATGTAATGTCAATTAACCAAATTGCTATGGGTCTTTCAACACTAGGGCTTAGGTGCACTCCCAGAAAGGGGATACAAAAATTCGTACATTTAGGATTTCCAGATCTTTGGAGAGAGTTTAAAATGCCCCGATATTACCCTGGTGAGTGCTGTGTGCTCATCTGCCTGAGCAGTAAAAATAGGCTATTTTTATTTAATTGGATGGTGGAAAGCTAGAGATTTCTCACATCAGTCCGATGGCAGATTCAAGATTCTGCATATGTCAAAACAAAGCCATCTGGATTTGTTTATATTGCAGTTAGTCTTTTGCAGGAGTCCAAGTGGCTATTTGAGAGCCACTATAGCATCAGCATAACAAATAAACACAGGTCATGCTACAGCCCTTTCCAGTTTCCTGGGCCAACGTGGAGAGCCCTTTGCTTACACATCTGCAGGGTGAGTGTATGCTAGCCAAACAAAGTTGTGGAAATGAAGACAGGGTCATAAAAAATCCCTCTAGACATGAAATCATATGAGTTGAAAGACTTAGTCCCAGTTTTAAACATTCTCATTGCCTTGTCTTTTTTCTTCGTTTTTTTCACCTCTCAATCCTGTTCCATTATGTGGGCATGGATTTTATTTTTGTGTTTACAAATGCAGGATTTATTCAACAGAAGATTGAGTTTTTTAGGGTGTTTTACGTAAATAAAACATTTTACTTCTGAGTTAAAAAACAAACAAAACCAAACATTCCTAAAAATAACAGAAATCTTTTTTAATTGAGTGAAGGCAATTAAGAAGATTGATTGCTCAACCCCCCTGCAATCCAGTTAGGAATGGTTCATTGTGCAAGTGATAAATTAAGATGGTTTGCTAAGTTCCTGGTGGATCCTTGATTTGAGGTTATGATTTTGTAACAAATCATGACAGAGCAAAGCTATCAAGTGGTACTGTCTCTCCTTTAAAGAGACCTCCAACTCAGCTGGCAAAGCCTTTTCTCTTTGTCTAGGGGGACACCAATCTCTCAGTTTTATGGTAGTTTGGGATGGGAATGGCTTGATAAAGCTCATTGAAAGAGAAATTAATACATAAATACGTAATTAATGGGATCTCCAGCACAGGTTAGGTTAGTTTGTAACATTTGTTACCAATGGGGTCCAAAACCTTTCAAGTCCAATTTAATTTTCTCTAATTGTCAGAGCTCCCAAGTAGGTTTTCCTGGCTCTGTGCCATTGTTTCCTTTGTGTAGAGTGGGGCACAGATCAACTCACACATTGTCCTAAGCACCAGCCATGGAACTTGCCCTTTGCAGCCCAGGAAGGTGTTTGAAGAAGTTTGTATTTGGGGTGATCTGATTGTACTTTGGGTTGTTATGGTCAGGAAGGGCAGAGTTTGTGACTTTTGGCCCAACTGTGGTGAAAAATAACACTTAGGGTGACCTTAGAAATAGACCATGTCTTTTCTATCTACCTTTGAGGCACAAAAAGAAAGAAGAGTTCATCTGCTTCAAATGTTCAGTTCTGTTTTCTTTAGTAGGTAATGGGAGCTCTTGTGAGCATTAGGAGTCTGTCCTGGCCCTCCTGATTTCTGCCAGCTGCTCTCCACTGGGTAGGGGAGGCTGGTAGTGTAGCTGGAAGGCCCAGAAGGTGGAGTGTTTCCCCACTTTGTCCATCTCCATCTGTTTGGATTTGGAGCTGGCAATACTGGTTGAGAACCTTGGAGATAGTCAGCAAATCCCCGAGAGCTGCCAAGTGTGGTAGTTCCTGGTGGCTGTGATAAAGCCCTACATCTTGGAGACTCGGAAGATAAATGAGTGATCGTCCTTGCTGGGGTGCAGCTGAACTTGTCTAAGCCATGGCAGAACAATGGCATAAATTAGATTTATTAAAGAAAGGTGCTGCTTTTGTAGCATCAATTTAGTCAAAATGATGGTGACAATGGATGAGTCTTCATGCATCCCCCACACCCCCTCTCCCTTTCTTCTCTCCCTGATGGGCAGTTGGAGGGTTTTGGGTTTGTCCCAGCATAGGAACATGGGGTGGGTATTGGAGGAAGAGCTGTCTGGGTGCTTGCATAATTAAAGTATTCCAGAGATGGGGGAGCTGAGACACTCACGACTGAGTTTGGTGCACATTGGCAGGCATCAAATGCTGCTGGAAACTGGGCCAACTGGGCAAATTTGGTCTGCTGAGGTTGCAGGCAGCTTTCTGGTGAATCCCCCCCACCCTCACCCCCAGCAGGGGCACCTGCAAGGTACATCCAGCCCAAAGATGAAGATTTTTTTGGTAAGAGCTGTATGAAAATGTTCAAGTAATTATCTTCAATTCTTTAATTCTGAATGGATTTGAGGCAGAAATGTCTGTTTAAAGTATATATTCTGAGAAATTATGATGTCATTAAAACAAAGCACTAACATTCATTTTTTTTCAGTAGTGTGGATGCCCATGTAGTTCTGAATTTTCCTAAGTGCGATAGAGTTTGTAAGGATGGGCAGCTAGGAGGGAGGGGAAGGAAACTGATGGACCATGATTCCAGGTCTGTGTTTGATTTCCAAATAACTTTGCAGTTACGATCCCTGCTTCTGACTAGTCAATTTATGGATAAATTTTCACTTTGAAAAACTACCTGTGTCAGTACTGTGTTTTGTTGTTCAAGGAAAAGGATCATTTTTGGTCACATTTTTCAAAGAGAAACTTTGAAATTAAATTAGATTTTTATTGTTTTTCAGATTTCTTCTGTTCAGTATAGTTATTGGAAAATAAGCCGATGAATAAATAGTTCACAAATAAAATTAGTTGGCTTTTTGTCGTGGTGTTTTTGGGGTTTTTTTATTCACAGTTTCCTATGAAATGTCACCAGCTTCAAATAAGAAATTTCTTTAATATGTTTCTCTGGGGGAAAAGGAATAGATGTTTTTCAACTCTTCTGTCAGTATATGCTCTGAGACACTGAATAATTCTGAATCTCAATATACCCCTTTATCTAACAGCTTATGTGTTTTATTAGTTTTGTGGTTTCTGAGGTTTTGTTCTTTCTTTAGAGGGTTGGTGAAGAGATCAGTACAACTTAGCGATAGATTTGACATTTCATATAGACAGACCTAGAAATCTGACTAGAGAACACGTCTAGAAATCCCTAGCAAAACAAAAGCTGCTGGGTCCACAAGTTTTCTGAAAATTATGTTGGGTGTTTGGCTTTCATGTTCTAGTAAACATGAATAATAATTCCCCAATCTCCTGCTATGTCTGTTATTCATTATTTTATAACTCCGTGTTGTATTGTACTTCAGACATCAATTTTCAAGCTAAAAAACCCCAATGTGTTTAATCTTTCAACATTCTGAAGATATTTTGTGCCATTGGCCTACTTTGTGGCTGTTTTCTGTATTTATTTTTTTTAGTTCAACTATACATTTGTCAAATGGAGAGACAAAAGCTTCCCAGTTTTCAAGTTGGGGTCACATTAACTGTTAATAGATAAAGTAATTTTGATACTTTTTGGACAGCTGGTTGTTTTTTTTTTTTTTCTTCCAATTCCTAATAACTTCTTTGGGTTTTTGGCCCTTTTGAGTCCAGAACTGATGTCTGCATCCAGCAGTTTACCAGGCTTCAAGATTCCTGAATGACAGCAGCAGATTTCCAATGTATTTCAGAGTGGGTGTGTGGTGAGGATGATTTTATCTGTGTGGTGTGGTGCTTTATATTTGCTGATCCTCTTTATTTTCCATTTTACTGCCTGATCATTCCATATCATCAGATCCTCGTGCAACTTTTCTGTCAGTCTTTATTTTGACAAGCCAACAACTTTTGTGTTATCACAAAGTTGTGTTAGTTCTCTGTGCTCCATGTTTTCTTCAGTATGACATTTAGGAAGCCAGAAATAGCATAGAACAGACTAGATTCCCATAAATGCACATTTTCTTTTGTCATATATGAGCTTGGTTTGGTTTTTCTTTTTTCTTTCAGTGGTTTTCAACAAAAGTTGATGGAAATGCAAGTGCATGGTATAAATTATAGCGTCATTATTAATCCATAAACTGATTTCCTTTGAAGGCTAATAATAAAATTTTAAGGTCTGTATTCCCTCTTAACAAACAAGATGTCTTTTAATCATTATATAAGGATCTGCTTGTTTGTTTATTCTGATTTTTAAAATAATTTCTACTAATTTATGGATTTATTTGTCTGTGGGTACCACGGTCTGTCTTAAAGCCTCTTAAAATGTGCCCCTGCATTTGCCACCTTCTGTTTCTCTGCTAATGAAGTAAATTTCCTTGATAGGATAGCTATCATGGCTAGTAGTTGAGCAATTTTATATTGAATTTCTGAATTGTGGAAGAATATTAATTGAGCTTAGTGGATTTTCTCTCTTTATTTTATATGCTAATTCAGTACTTCAATTTAAAATAATTTCCTCGCCCATAATGGAAAAAGAGCCTAGAGTTGGAAATACCCTAAGCTGTATCCTACACTCTGCTCTGATGAAAAGAATTGATTCACCATCTCAGTTATGGCCTTGTCTTCTTCAAGGCTGTCTTGTAGCATTTTTATTAGTTGGGCTTTTTTTCCTATCATATGTTCATAGGGGTATTTATTGCTGGTTTTTTACGCCTTGTATCAAATGCTCTAAAAATTTTTAAATTCTGTGTTATGCTGGTATTCTGTACTTACAGAGCTGATCCCAATTTCCATTTTTATCCTTTAATTGTGACTTCTTCTTTAGAGGAAAGTCTTCCTACTTAAAATAGCTTCTCAGTCTCTGATTTTACCAGATGGTTTTTACTTCTTTCATTTTAAAGAAATTTGTTTTCAGCATAAGTGGTTTTGATCTATTTTAAATCTCCAATAGGATGACTTTAAAATACTTATCCTGTTGTTACTTTTAATTTCTAACTAACAAATCCTAGGTTTTATGTATTTTGTTTTTTGAAGTTAATCTCTGCTTTAAAATAATACTTTGTGTGTATGTGTGTAGTTCTGCATTTGTGTGTTGGATTACAGTTTTGTGTGGCCAGTTTTGCAGAGAAGCTCCTCAATAGCAGTGTTTTCATCCTGAGTGCTGGTTAAGTCTAAAGAACACATTATTTCTGTGTGTGGATACCTTGCTTACCAACTCCAGCAATTACACATTTCTGATTTCTAAAATTTGAAGTTTAAGATGATCTGACAGTTTCACTCTATTCAAAGCTGAAAAAGGCTTCTCTCTGTTTTCTCTAGTCTTTTGGATCTCTTATTAATGCCTTATCTACCATTGAGTGAAATGACATCACATGGTCATGTGTTTGATAACCCAGACCTGTCAGACTAATGTGGAAGAATTTCAATCCATATTGATGTTAGGGTGGTCAGTAGTAATTCACTGTCCCTATTGGCTTCTAACCTTTCTTTTAAACATAGCACCCTTCTTTTTACCAGTGTTTCCCACTCCGTCCGTACAAACTTTGTACCCTTTACTGCCTCCTCCATGTAGCTGCTTTCCACTTGTATGTCTGCTGGGATGTATTTTTGAACACACAAGGCATAACCCAGGTTAGTTACACTTCCAGAGTGAGCACATGTGCCTTTGACATAACCATAGAGACCTGTGTTGACAGGCTTGGCCTAAATATCCCGAGGCTGTGCTTTGCTGATTAAAATGAGTGCATTTTGTCCATTTCTCTCCTGTAATCAAGAGTATGGATTTTGGCACAATTCATTCCTCAGCAAGGCACATGAATACCAGTATGGGGAGAAATTGGACTTTTTGAAAATGCTAATCTGACTCTCCAAGGATACCATATAATAAACAATCTGGGAGCCTGCAGAATTGCTGCATTTTCCTTTAGTCATAATGTGTTGATTTAGTGGTGTTTTAAAGAACTGCTGTCAAAGTTGTGTGTTCTCCAGATGGATGGTGGTTGAGGTGTTCATTAATGCTCTGCTGCAGAAACTTGGTGAGTTCAAATGTGCATGAGACTGTAGCATTGCTGCAGAAGCACTTGAGGGAATTTCAGTGTCCTTCTTTATTAGAAGTTAAATTTGTATATTTACAGAGTTATCTTCTGTTAGTTAGAGAACAAGTTCATCTCTGAAGACTGAGCTGTGAACATACATCCTAGCCCAGCTTATTATTCAGGCCTCGATGTGTGCAAAAGGTTTGAAAGGAAATCCTGTAATAGGTTAATTTTCCACTCTGTGGGTTGCATTGCCTGAAAACACTTGCTTCTTTCTTCCCTTCTTTGTTACTTTTCAAGGGGTAGCTACTCATACTGCTTTCAGGATAAAAACACCTTAAACACAATGCCTTCATCTTAATATTTGCAAAAAATGTTAGGTGTTCTTATTTCTTGTTCTAAAGGCGAGCTCTTTCATGGATCCTATTCACTGATCCTTTCTTTCACCTATGATCAGGAGATAAAAAGAATAAAAGAGCCCTGTGTGCTAGATTTCACACCTGAGGAGAAGGGCTTGTTAAGGAGCTATTGATTTCCTCTCTCCTCAACTCCCTCCTCTTTTCCCATACTTCCCCCTCTCCGCAACTCCCACATCTTTTGCCATACTTCAATGGGAAATACTGATACCATTGGAGAGGCTTCCAAGATTTCTAGTTTTTAGTGTTTACCTAGCTATGATTTAGGGAAAAACTGTATGGAAGTGAAAGGAAAAAGGACAACTTACAAAAGGAGTGGTAAGAAAGGTCTCTGAAAAAGCAGACTGTTCAATTTATAGACTCATAGAATATGCTGAGTAAGAAGGACCCATCAGGATCACTGAGTCCCACTCAAGGCCCTTCACAGGACACCCCATGAGTCACACCATGTGCCTGAGAGCATTGTCCAAATGCTTCTTGAACTCTGTCAGGCTGGTGCTGTGACCACTTCCCTGGGGAGCCTTTTCCAGTGCTCAACCATCCTCTAGGTAAAAACTTTTTCCTGATATCCAGCCTAAACCTCCCCTGACCCAGCTTCACGCTGTTCCCTTGGGTCCTGTCACTGTGACCACAGAGCAGGGATCAGTGCTGCCCCTCCTCTTCCCCTCATGAGCAAGTTGTAACTGCAGTGAGGTCTCCCCTCAGTCTCCTCTTCTCCAGGCTGATCAGACCAAGGGACCTCAGCCACTCCTCACATGGCTTCCTGTCCAGACCCTTCACCATCCTCGTGGCCCTCCTTTGGATACTCTCTAGCAGCTTAATATCTTCATGCTGTGGCACCCAAAATGGCACATGGGACTCAAGGTTGAGGCCGCACCAGTGCAGAGTAAATTAATTATAATGCCTCTTAATTTGTATTGAGGCATTTTATTGAAATTATTGACATGGCATTTTAAAATATAATTCTACTTTTCCCTTCATTTAAGCAATTTCCCTTCACTGAAGCTGTTACTCTGATTTGATTTCTTTTAAAAAAAAAAAGTATCTGTTGAAGTAAATACTGGGCTGCAGGTCTATACAGAAATGAATTCATTTTCTTAATATGCTTACATTTCTAAAATGGCATGGGAGGCTCCTGAACCTAGTGCCATGGCATGTAAGGTTGAGGAGTATTTCCATACCTCATTATTTGTTGTTCCTTTCTTAAATGGAGGTGTACAGCAGAGGATGACAACTTGCAGTCTTTGTTTGCCTTCCTATGGGTTATCCATTACGACTGCTTAAAAACTGGTGATCTTGCTGTGTAAATCAGCATCACATATCTTGCTGTTAGAGGATGCAAAGACACAGACTCTGTAGGATGATCCTCCTTGGGGAAAGGACAAGAATGAAACTGTTATTGAAGGTCCTAGGGACAGTCCAGCATAATGCATCCCAGTTTGCACATTTACAGAAACATCTCTTGCATAGAAACTCTTCTTGTTGCAAGAAACTTCTTGTTCCTTCCCTTGCGTTCATCCACATGGGGGTAATGCTCATTTCAAAACATGTTTTTACAAGCGCTGGCATTTCAAACTCGCTGAAAAGCTCCCATATTCTTCTAATTTCTAAAATAAAAGTAATAGAACAGTTTTTATTGATGGTCTGATGTCATCTTGGACCTGCCAAGTGTGTCACGATGCCGTATGTCCTACCATAACAACAGTAACAAGTATTATTTGTATGCCGGCAAAAATTACACCTCAGAGTCAGAATTTCAGGCCTCCTTCTTGGATCACTAACAGAAAGTTACTTTTTTTTTTGTGCTGTATTTTAGACAACATCATGATCTTCAGAGCCTACTGCTGAGGATTGTTTGGTGTGGTTGGTGTAATGAAATGTGTGGTCAAAACGTAATGGGCAGACATGCATTTGGAAGACATTGCATGTCCGCCTGCCAAGATGCTGCAAAAGCTCATCTTACCCTATTGCAGGAGGAAGAGATGTGGTTTCTTTAAGTTGCTTTAGTGTCCTCAAGATTAATTTAATGTGGTTCAGTGATGGACCTCAGTGTGAAAGTGGAATGACAAGACTCAAATGTGGGATGCTGCAAGCATTACAGTAATGGTTTTCTAGGAGGAAGATTTGTCAATTAAGTTTAGCCCTCCTGTGGTAGAGACAAGACTGTGTAACTCACTAGGCCAAGACTATGGCTGATGTGCATGAGCATGGTTTCACTGCTCTGAAGGGTGAGATTGTGGCTTCATTGCCACCCACATGGAAGAGCAGTAATGGGTACTAATCTGAGGGCTGTACCAGGCTGGGAATTTTCCTGGTGATGTCCTTAACCCAGGCCCCAGGGAGGCAGCAGACTTTCGTAAGAAGAGGATCTGTCCAGAGTACTGAACCCTCTGTTCTCAGAAGGGAGTTGCCTACAACGATAACCTGTCTTTTCTTCCTTATGGAAGTTGCTATGGGGCTGGGGGGAGGAGGGCATAACAAAAAATGTGTGTAGGCACCTGCATTTCAGTGCATTATAGAACACTGGAGAAAATCAAGCCTACCTATCTTCCTCCTTCCACAGGGATCTGATCCAAATGAAAATGCTATCAAACTATAACAGTGAAATATCCTAAGATAATGAAGCACGGTATTCATCTGAGGTCACTGTTGCATGGAATAACTAACACCTCTCTGGTGTCATCTTGCTGGATCCGTCTGGCAAATTACAACCAGAGAGACACTGAGTGTACAGCACTAGCTATTTAAATGTACTTTGATGAGGCTAAACACAGGGAAGGTTCCCAGAGTTCCCCAGCACTGCCAGACATAAACACATTCACTGCATTGTTAATCCCACTAATTTAATGTAAAGCATGAAGGTCTCTATGAGATTTATGCAGAACAGCTGAAATCTATGATTAGTGTTGGCAGCAGAAGAGCAGTTTCAGTCTGTTGGCTAGGGTTAATCTAGTCAAGGTACTAGAGAAATATTTATCCTTGTTGTGATTTAGTTTAAAATACTACCTTTATGTAGGATTGCCTTTAAGATAAAGTACAGGAGGCTGAACAGAAGCAGGAATTAGCTGCCGACTTTTAGCTTAGACTTGTAATTTACAGGTTTAATTTTGCTGCTTCTTGCTTCTATTATTCTTTATTTATGTAGCAGTGATAATATTAACAGCGATAACAGCTTCACCTCCAGGTGCTCCCAAGACAAAGCTGATTCTAAAATCTAAGGATAGGGATCCATTCTCCATCAATGGAATGCAATTATGCGAGGTGCAACTTCACATATGTATGCAAAGAGTGTCTCAGTAGGGTAAGGAAATTGCACTTGGTTCATTGCTGGGAAGAAGAAGGGCAACCTGCCCAACTACAGATTGGATCAGGCACTTGGGCTACATCTCTATGAGGAAATGGAAGAAGACAGAGACCATTTTCCATCCTGAAGTCAAGTGATGTAGCTCATGTATTATCCATTTGGTAAATTTGTTTTTCTTCAAAAGAGATCACTTTACCCAAGATGCCTATTGGGAAAGGTCTCTGGTGGATACAGTGTCTCAGACTTTGCCAAGGTACAGTCTGGCAGACTCTGGAAACAGATTGACACTAATTTGAACTGTTTAAAGATGAAACTGTCCATTTCAGTACAGAAAGGTGCTGCTGAACATAGCCAGAGAATAAATTAGAATTTTCTAGGGGTGAATCAGAATGGGGAAAAAAATGTGCAAAGGGTTAAGAAGTTCTCCAATATTTTGTTTCATTTTCTTTGGTATAAATAGAAATGTTTCACTGTCCTTAAGGGACCCAAGAAACCTCATGTTGCTAATGTCACCATCATTATACACGTTTTTTATTTTGATGCAGACCTATTTAGAAAATAATATTATATAGATCATCTTAATGGCTATTATTTAAAATTTTTTAAATGCTTTTGCTTGCAAAATATTTTGATGATGTAAAAATGGTGGATTTTATTGAAAAATCTGTGATTAGTTCTACTACCTGTCAGCAGAAGGATAATAAGCAGCATCCTTAATATAAATGTAGTTTACTTTGGGCAGTCATCTATCTGATGTTAATGATGTTGTTAACAGCATTTGTTCCTGTATTTGGAAAGTAACTAACCAGACAGAAAGGTATGCACGCAGTGTAATGGGGTGGATTAGCAGCAAATAACCTTCTCACTTGAGCAGATCATTTAGGGAAGTGATGAATTAGTATGGACCCTGACACATTACTGCATCTCCTCTCCCCTGGACTGCCCTGCTTGTGCAGAAACTGCCAGTAGCTCAGAGGTGTCTAAATAATGCTCAGGAGCCCAGGCAGACGCTGCATTGCTGGAGCACAGCAGTCAGCCCCTCAGTAAGTAACAAGTGTAATGCAGTCCCAGTAGGACTCCTGCTTGATCACTGCAGCCAGTCATTTTAATCTTTGCTGTATAGGGAAGTTTAACTACCTCTTTGTAGATGAATTTTTTTTTTTTTTTTCCATTAGGGCGTGGAGTGATGAGATGGAAAGCTGTCACTTGCTCAGATAATATGTTATGGGAGGATAATTTTGACAGGTGCCTCTTGTATTCTTTTCCCTCCTGCTCCTCCCTAATAGCAGCTCTGACAATGTGCCAGGGGATATTGTTTCTGAGGTTGTTGTCTGACAGTGTGCCAGGGGGTATTATTTCTGAGGTTCTTGTCAAGGATGGGTGTTTCACAGGGAAAAATATAGCTGCTGTTGAGAAAGAAGAAACATAAGCAGAAAGGAGGCTTCTCTCTATGAAGGTAGGATAGGGTTTAGACTTCAAGCTGGAAGCTGAAGCATGAGTCTGGAAACAGGCAAATCAGCTCAGAAGGTGGTTAACCAGAAATAACTGGTTACCTTTTATCATGAAGACCATGGTGTATTTAAAGGAAAGAGACATAAAGTGGAAAGAGATGCTCAGAGGTTACTGATGTGCTAAGTGGACACAACCTGCCCTCCAGCTTTTGGTCCCTGGACCAAGCTGACAGCTGTTTCTTCTTGGGCTCAGGCTGAAACCTGCTTAAATTGGTGGAAAAAGCTCCCATTGACTCTCCTAAGCAGGCAAGTTCCTCCAAGTAAATGTACTTCATTTCTACAGATGGTTTGAAAGAATACTGAAAGAAAATGTAACTTGCCTCTTGAGAAAAAGAGGTGGGAAAACAGAATACTTAGGTTTGCCATCCATGTGCCAAATGTAGCTGTCCGGTATTGAAAACAGAGCTCTAAACTTCAGCTCTTAAAGGACCTAAGCAGTCCTCCTTGTCATCCTTTCCTTCTCGCCATGGTCTGGCCCCCTCTAACAGCAAAATAATTTTTTAAGGCCACATGCTGAAAGAGAACAACTCCCAGGGGCCAGATCCTGCCATGAACTCCTGAGCTGGGCAGCTGCACTGAACTCACCCTCCAAATGAGGAGGAGCTTTTAGCAGCTCCCAGTCTGGGCACAGGGCGAGGGAGATGACAGCAAAGCCATTTCACTGTGTTTGTGACAAGGTATTAACAGTTCTGCCTTGCTGTGTTAGGCAGGACTTTTTCCATTACATAAGCAAAGCAACATTTTTCACCGTTAGCATTCACAGGATGCAGAAATAGTAAAATGTGAAAAAACCCCAAACATTTAGACTTTGAAATTATATTTTAGTTTTTGTATGGTTTTGTTTTTTAGGGCTGAGCTGAGGTGAAAGGGGCGAGTTTCCAGAATTGCCTGAACTGACAGTTACTTTCGATTTGCAGCAGAAACTAAATGTATTTCTTAATTTTCATTGTTACAGAAAGTAACCACAAACCTGTCCAGGCCTAAGGTGCAGCGAGCAAGCACTGATGCAGTATAATTTTTCTGTGAAAAGAAACCCATTAAAATCAGAGGCTGCTGAGTTTCCATATGGTGTGTTTATGGCAGCATTGTGTCCTTGTCATGGTGGCCCTTGGTCTCTTTCCACACATATAAGCAGAGACATAGGACCCCTGCCATAACTTGGTTTTTGTCACTGGCTTCCTCAAAACCTGGATTTAATACCCACACCCAGTAGCCCCACTGAGTTGCATTCTGGGTAACACGAACTTCAGCACAACTGAAATCCCATTGCCTTTGGAGAAGATAAAAGTCAGAGTTTGTTTCAGCCTGAAAAATGTGAAAAGCTAGGCAATGCCTTCTCCTTCCTATTTCAGATTTTCATGTTGTTTCTTCATTGAAAAGTCATGCTTTTTTTAAAGTGCATGTACACTCAAGTACTTGGGAGTCATTCACCAGGAAGTATGTTCTGTATCACGGCGCAAACTCCTAGCTCATGATCTTTCTCATCCAGCTAAGGAAGTTTAAAGGGGAGAATGACACAATTTTACTCATAAGTACTGCAGTTTTGGGATTTATGACAGGCTTAGCTGCTTTTTGTCTCCCTTTGGTTCCTTCACTAAGCTCTGGATAGCTTGAATTAAGTGCCCTCTTGTCCTTTTTCTTCAGGCACTGGAGGCAGCACACTGTGATGTCACGGGTGAGATTTGAAGGTGGAGTGCTCTTTTCTGTGCTTTTATTTCTTTTAGTGAAGGTTGAAATGTTGTAAATTGCGAACATCTGTGTTGTATGCCCTCTGCACATTTATAATCTGATTATTTTTTTCCCCTCAGTTCAGCTCATCAGAGTTACTTTGGCAGAAATGAGAGTTTTCAATGTCTTAAAATACCTCCCCTAGAAGGTAGTTAACCTCAGGTCTGCCTGGTCACCGTTCAGGGCTGAGGATTGTGGCAATGGTGCTGCTTGGATACTCATTTGGAACCCATCCCATTACCCGCCTTACAAAGTGGGAGAGCAGAATGTATTTAGCAGAGCCATTATGGGAACCACCTTCTGCAGGTCTGTAAATAAGTTGACATTTGGTGTGCAGAGGGTTCACGCGGGGGGGGAGGCTGAGATAAAGTCCTGCATCTGATCTTCTCTTTTGAATTTATTAGTCTTTCATGAGCAGACACTTGCACCCAGTTTCCACTCGTCTGTTGGGAGGTGGAGATCAGTCTAAGTTTGGCCAAAGGAGGATCTAAAGCTCATCAAATCTCACTGGTATGATCTGGCATAGGTCTGAATTAATGCATGAGGTAAAGAAACAAAGGTGTGTCTGCAGGGTTATCAAACAATTGTCATATTTCACCACAGTTGTGTGACATTTTCCTGAACTGCCCTTGAAAAGCTTTTGGGATCCCTCTGAATGGGAGAGTTGTAAAAATAGCCCATTTAGTTAAATCATTGTTTTTCCTGAGGGAGTCATCCATGCAAATTTCAGGCAACAGCAGTGGTTTTGAGATTTAAGCTTCTTTTCAAAATTTTCTTTTTCATTTAAACTGGAATTCCATTTTGTCCTATTTCACTGCCTTCCATGAACTAGGTGAGCTGAGCATTGGGAAGAGTGTTGTACACGCTTGTCTCATTGCCATTCTTCCCTACATGCTGACAGCTGCGGCCCAAGAGGCAGCACTGAGCCGGTCGGACCCTGCTCCAAACCACTGCAGCTGCTCTCCCCTCACCTTTTCATGCCAGTGGGACCTGCCTTTGCTGGCTCATAAAAAAAGCCTCATAAAATATTACTGTGTTGCCGTGGTCTGTGTCACAGCAGAGCACCGTGCAGCCAGGCACTGTGAAACAAGCTTGGTCTGAGGGGCAGCCCTGGCCAGCTGTTAACCTTGTGGCCGCTGGCACTGGGGAAAAGCTTTTGCCTTCAAGAAGCTGGTGGCAAAATTTGGCACTAATGGAGCTCTTTGATTTATAAGCCCCATAGAATGCCAGAGGCAGAATTTCCCAGGTAAATCATCTGTCTGTTGTGTTTACAGGGCTTGTTAAAAGACCCAGATTGAAGTGTTGTGCTCCCTCCCAGAGCAACTCTGTTGCATGGGAAATGCAGGTGCTTTGTTTTCTGCACTTGTTTGTCATTTTGTTCCTGGGAATTAATCCTTATCAACAACAGGTTGTAATAGAGGCTGTTTCTCAAGAGGACTTCTGCCATTCTCACTGATAGGTTTACTGTTAATCAATAACTGA
This sequence comes from Corvus brachyrhynchos, assembly GCF_000691975.1. Taxonomy (NCBI): domain Eukaryota; kingdom Metazoa; phylum Chordata; class Aves; order Passeriformes; family Corvidae; genus Corvus; species Corvus brachyrhynchos. Next base: position 10,864,941 of record NW_008239283.1, read on the forward strand.
ACCTCCAGGGCTGTGAAATCTGGTACTGCATCCCAGTTTCATCTTCTTTAATGGATGGATTTTTTCTGTGTCAGCTGTGGATCTAAGTTTTCAAGTGACCGTCTGTGGCAATTGGTGTTATTCAATCAATGGACAGGTGGTCCATAAAGCATCAAAAGGTGATTTGTATAGCAGTGGGAGTTGGAAAGGAAAATCAAAGCAACCCTGAAGGCACACACACGGTGACGCCCCGCTGGCAGCAGCAAGCAGGGATGTGCCAGCTGCACACGGAACCATCTCTAAGGCACAGATCAATGGGTACAGCAATGCCTGTGGATTTCCTTTCCCCAAAAGTGTCATTAGCTCTTTGCTTATTAGAGAAGCTTGAGAAAAAAGGTGCTGTAAGGGCTGTATAGGACTTCAGAACAGTTTATTTTTACCGATGTGGCTCTTTCAGTGTGGGAAGGATGTTTTTACACAGTTGCCCATCATGTTCGGAGTGAGTGGATCTGGGGCCTGGATGTGGATAATTCTGGCTCTTTCTTGAGGTGTAGCAGAGGGGCCTGTGGGTAGGCTGCTAGGTCACCTTCCAATGGGTGTGGTACAGCTGTGAATCATTTCTCTGGCAAAACCACCTCCTTGATGGCACAGGCAGTCCCTGAAGTATGCTGGACACCCCAGCTTGTTTCATAGCGTTAAGCTGTACTTTGTCTTTTGTCTCTTAATTTTCACCCTTACTTTCACTCTAGTCACTGCATTTTAAGCTTTTCTTCACATTTGGGAAGACTGGAAACTTTCTGTTGCCCCTCTGTTCTTTTTCTTCTTTCTTTTTTATGTTATGAAAAGTGAGGCTTTTGCATAATCACAGGACTCCAGGAACATGAGCCTTTGGAGCAAACAAACAGAAAACTACACTTCTATCTATGCATCTTGTATACCCATGAGTGTCTTACTGAAAATGTGAGGACTGCCACAGCTATGACTGTGAGGCTTACTCTCTACTAACAGTTTCATTACTGAGAAGAACAAGATTTTTCTCTTGAAATATAAGGAAAAAATCTCTGAAAGACTCTCTGCTGGAATTTGAACTTGGCTCCTATGTGGAAAGCAGTATGAGTAAGATCAGGACATCTAGAAGTACTGTTTGTTCCACTTCACAAAACATATCTGAAGGATAAAGCAGTAAACTTCTGTATTTGGTTAACGTTGAATTAACATCAACAAGAATCCCCATTAAAAAAAAATACATAATATAACTTAATTTGTGAGAGGTTAGTTAACTGTTGCTTTATACTCGTAGAAAACACGATCTTGTGCTTGAAAAGTTCAGAACTAGAGGTATAGGAAATGAGTTGAATACTGAGTTGATTAAAACAAGAATATACTGAATCTGAGGTTTTACAACATCCATAATAACATTTGGAAAAAAATTTGAATGCTTGCATTTGAGGAAAAAATTCTGTGTAGAAGTGAACCCCTAATCTCTTTAACACATCCTTCAACCACAGAAATGAATTGTAGGTCTACTTTAATGGGCTTATTCCAGTTTGTGCTCACAATTGCATTGTGTAGGCGAATGGTGCCAATTTTTTAACTGCAGAAGCATTTGAAACTGGTACAATTGTTTGTGATGAAATACTATACTTACAGGACCTCTTTTAAAAATACGGCTCTCCTATGAGATTATGTGCTTGTGTGTTCTCTCTTTGATTTTCATGTTTTACAAAACTTTTAGCTTCAAATTTCAATCCTAGCTGAGTTACTCAAATGTTGTGAAGATTGCAGAAAGCCTGTGATATTCCTGGGCCAATATTACAGATAAGGGTGTAAAGATGAATTGAAAATGCTTCAGGCAGGAATACAGCCTTGATGTTTTTCTGAAGGTTTGTCTTTGAAATCCCTCGGTCATTCTTCATCCATGAGAGAATTTCCTCTTGTTAAGTTACAATTCTGACTAGGGCCATTAATTTTGGCTTGCTGTTGCAGGCAATTAATCAAATAGGTAAGAAAAGAAATTAAATTATTACTGTTTGCATGCTTTAACTCTCTCGAGTGCAAACACAGTCAAAATGCTGATTCTCCTGTGTACTGACTCAGGCTTTTATCTCTTCCTATTTCTTGCTTGAGTTTTCTGTTGGGTATCTAGAAATACATGGTCCTGTTCTTCTTCCCAGGCTTTGGAGAACTTCAGTGGCCTTTGTCTATCCTTTCCTACTTCCATAAATGCACCAAAGGCTAAATCGAGCCCCATCCTTCACTGTGCTGATGGGACTCTGACTATTTTAGGGGTTGATGGAGTATTATTGTGCACAGGAATGGCCTGGGTTGGGAGAAATTGTGCAGCATCTTCTGTATCATCCCCATCTACAACCTGCTTTTGTAACTCTGTGTATACATCCCCCCACTCTGCTGAAGTGCTCTGTGTGCTGCTGTCTCCCTCGTTTCCCTTCATAAGAGATGCAGCACTTAGAAGAAAACTTGACAATCAATTTAAATAATTTTTAGTAGTTTTTGAGATTGAGAATTGTGAAGAGGGGTGGCAGTTCACAGCCTTTGTTCAGAGTGCTGCATTCACCTCTTGTTGCTTAATGTCTCAGCAAGGCTCTTTGTCCTTCCAGGTTTTCACAGGGAACAGCAATGCTGACAGTGTGGTTCACCACAAGCTGCTGCACTCCATGAAAGCTCGATTCTTGCGCTTCATCCCTCTCAAGTGGAACGTTGGTGGGCGGATAGGACTGAGAGTTGAGGTCTTCGGCTGCTCTTACAGTAAGTGGCTGCATCTTAACCCACATTTTGTCAAAGAGCTTTTAATTGGTGCTGGCAGTGCTGTGGAAAGAGTAAAAGTTTTATGAGTTAAAATATAATGTGAAATACATTGCCATTGTTTACTTTTTTCATTACTTTCAGTAGTTTTTCCTACCTTTCTGCTCAGGGATGTGCTGCCCATCTCGCTCAGCTGGTGAAGCCTCCTCAGAGCTGAGCCCACCACAGAGCAATTTTCTGCTTCTGGGAGTGCCAGGCAGTCAGATGCTGCAAAACCTCCTGCTCACTGGAGGCCACAAAGCTAATTGGGATCTTTATAGGTCTATATTTGCCTAAACAGTTAATTTCTGGGTTTAAGGCAAGTAACCTAGTTGTGAAGTGCTGTGAATTTTGCAGCTGTGGTTATATTTGAGGCTGATGACTTTATAGCTTCAGAGTGCAGAGAACCTGTCTGCTGATTTAGCTGCTTTTACATGAGTGCTTTCTTTGGCCACTCTTAACACGTGATGGTCTTTGACGATACAGTCTGTAGTGTTTTGGGCTTTGGAGCAGCCTATAAATGCTGCTGGCTTGGGGTGTTTTGGTGACATATCCTGGTGTAGTGCTGCAGATGTATGACCTATGACCATGGCAGACTGTGAATGTGAGGCAAAAGGACCGATGCTGCTCACTGCAGAAAACGGAAGTCCACTCATGAGGAAATACAAGTCCAATATTTGTTTCTCAGGTGACTTTGTGTTCATTTTTGTGACTTGAGATGCTGCTGGAAACGAGAGATGTTTGTTGTGGAGAGTTCAGGGGATTAACAGCATTTTACCAGTAAATTTGGCGTGGTGTGGCACAAGTCACCATCATGTGACACCACCATACTGGTACATCTCCCCATTTAGCTTAGGTCCTTATCTGTTCCTCCCAAGCACAGATAAGGGGTTGTAACAGAATAAGCATAAAAACTGTTCAGGAGACTACTTAAATTTATCTAAGCTAAATGAAAGAGAGATGTTTATTAAACTATTTGATTCACGTGTTCCCACTGAACAGGGACACAGGACTCTTTGGGGCCTTGTCACTGCACATGGATCTTGGGACTGCTTCACATGGTTTCACAGGAGGATTCTTGCGGTTTCGATGTACATCTATCACATCTGTTCAGCTTCTTTTAGGTGCTGTTCCTCCATCTGTACAGACACTGTGCAGTGACCTGTAACACCCTGGTCTGGATGCACAGCCTTTAGGGCAAGAGACTTTTTCCAGGTGTATCAGTGAACATGTAAACTGAAACTTGAAATTCAAAATCAACTGCCCTTGGTGACATAACTCTGAAACAACCAGCTAATCTGTTTTCAAGAGCTTTCTTCTGTTAATGATGCCCAAACCTCTGCAGTTAAGAGTATAGTCCAAACATATGTGTAACAAAAAGAACTTGAACTTGGGGAAGATTGAAACTTTTGTGGCTGATTTTTCTTTTTCTGGTGCTAGTCCATGTGATGTACTACATGAGCACTGCTTTCATGTCAGACTGTGGTTGTATTTTCTATGACACAAAGAAGGTTTCAGAGTCACTTGCAGGCTGAGTTGCCTTGTGCTATCATCTATGTCTTCATCTTTTTCCTGTACCCTGCAGTTACAGGAAATAAAAGTGCTTGTGCGGAATTAAGGAACAAGATTAAAGCGAGCCAGAAAAGAAATAAAGGGATTCATAAAACTTTTACAGGGTGTTGAAATATTCATTCCATTTATATAAATGTGCCATTCACATTTCTCTCTGGCAAATTGCACATGCCAAGCAATACCTGTCTACAAGTTGTGCTTATATAGTTTCACCGTCTTGGCTACTCCTAACCCAGACAAACCAGCACTGTACAAAAGATGTTTGCTCATTTATAAAATGTCATCTTTAGTGTTATACTGACAGAGTATCTGCTGCAGATCCTGAGCTGGTGTACACCTACATAACTGCATTTTGTAAAGTTGATAGCACACAGACTCATCCACCATGTTCAGTTGTAGCACAAGAAATATATTTATAATCTGGAAATTTTTTTTTAAAAAATTACAAAGCTTGAGTTTCTAGAGACAGGCTGTTGAATAAGCCAGGAAGGAAACTGAAGTAGAAAAAGAACAAGTATATTGTATATGCACCATCTTCTTGCAAGTGTCTATATGTATATGAAAGAGATGTGATTCTGGGAGTAGAAACAGCATCAGCTGATACAAATCCATCTGTAAGAGCCACCTATGGCTTCCCTGCTGTGTTTTTAGGTGACCGTGCCAGTCTTGTGGCAGCAGAAGGCTCTGTTATCTCATTTCTGGAGTATGACTGTCCTATGCAGCATTCTCTGCTCAAGAGGCACCAGGAACACAATCCTGTGCTAGCTTTTGCAAGTGCAGCTTTCAGTGATGACTCTTTAGTAGGGGGCATGTGGAAGGCATCAGGTCTTGTCACCTGCCAGGTGACACTCTGCCAGGACACAGCAACAAAACACACCAGGGAACCCTGCTGTGTGCATTGGATGCCAAAGTGGGTAACTTAGCCTGTGGTGGTACTGTGCCGCTGAATGGCACTTGCTGTTCTTTATTGCTTCTGCTAGAAATAACTTGCTATGAGTTTATTCCTCAAATCTCCTAGTCAAACAAAAGCTTTCTTCTTCTGTCGTTTTGTCTTTCTTCCCTTTTTTTTTTCACCCTCTCTTTGGCTGCCGGTTGACATTGTTTCTTTGGAAAAATAAAAACTTGTTTTGAACAGTAAAGCTATTTCAGATTATGGGTGTGCCTGATCCTATCCCATACAGATCTAAGTTCCTATGAATAAAGGACTCCAAGGCTATCATATGAGATGGAATTCACAGATAGCCTGCTAATTGTTTACTTTCTTCAGAAAGTATGTATTTAAATGAAAATGAATTACATTTATTTGAAATTCCTGTAAAGATCTCACGTGGTATCCTCAAAATAGGTACTGAAATAGGAAGGAGATGATGATCTGAAAACGTACATTAATGTTTCTTGTTCAGAAAAGGATTGATGATGAGTTCTGTGGAAAGTTCCATGCAGAAATGTGTATAAGCTCTTGCTGTCCCTTTGCAGCAGTGGCTCCAGCAGTGTATTTGTAGCAGATAAGCAGAGCTGCAGCAGAGGACAAGCTCAGACAAATGGCAAACCAATGGCTTTTGACGCTGGAGGTGGCAAGGGGCGACAAGTGTATCTTTATATTTGGGAAAAGTCTTGTTAGCTTAGCACAAGAAAAAAAAAAATGCTGACACAATTGCTTTTATGGGATAAGATTTATGGCTGCATTGAAGATGCTGATCATATTCTATAACTGGTTAACAGTCCAAAGTGCATCAGCAGAATTGGGTGTATGTGCAGTTAACAGGCTGGGATACCACAGGAGAAACAATGATACGGTGTGAGACAGGGTGTCTTCTGAGAGCAGAATTCTTCATTTGCAGTTCAGGACTCGGAGTTCTCATATTTTGCTTCATGAAATATGATCTGATACTGTGCTTTATTATTAAATGACATTTTTACTGGATGCTTTTTTCTGTCTTTTTTTTTTTCCCCACCTTCCTTCATCCTCTTCTTCATCTTCCTATGAGATAGAAAAGAACTCATTGCAGAGAACTGCTTAATATCTGATGGTCATTGACCAGTAGTGTTTGTAATCGAATGCACAAAGTAAATACCCAAATGTTCGCTTACCCAAATGAAGCAGAGATTCGTGCTAGGGACAAGGCTGCATGGCAGAACAGTCACCTCTGAAGTGGTCATCCACATTCATCCCTTGGGTTGTGTGTCTGAGAGGGAGGTGGGCACAGCTTTAGGGTCATTCAAGCCAGTAAGCCATGACTTGTCAGGGGACACAGCTGTTTAGACCAGGAGTCATCCTCTCCCCTTCTGCCAGGAGTTGAAGATTCTGTTCATTGGTGCAAGCGCAAGACTGAAAGTTCCTGTCTCACATGGCAACTGTTCCTAGAGTTATTCCTGTTTTAGAATACCTTTGCTAAGTAAGTGTTCCCTTTTCCCAAAATCCCTAGGAGGGAGGACTGTCTTCTTAAGTATGGCTGTATATCCTCTCTGCTGCAGGGAGCAGATTGCTGCATGAGTAAACTCTGTACTCTCGTGCTTCTGCCAGCCTGTCAACAGCCTTGTTGATGAGGACAGTGTAGGAAAGAGCCCAGAATGAGTAAAGTCTGTCTTCAGGGAGTGTAAGAACACCAGCAGGCAGTGCAGAATGAAATCACATGTTGTGTTTTAGTTTGTTATTACTACAGATTTTCTGAGTCTTGAAACATTTTGGATCCTTGTTCTCTTGTTGCAAGAGGGTTATGGACATACATGGACTAAATAAACACTAAGCAAACACTAAGCAGGTTTTCTGGAGTGGCTGTTTTTAACAGGAACCAACGATTTGTCGTCATGCAAACTGCCACTAATGACTTTTGGCTGGCAGTGCTAGCATTTATTTGACATATTTCCGTTTCATTCAGGGCTATTTATTGGCCAATGTGCTCGCAACTGATAATTAGTGGAGCAGAACTTTACAGAAACAGGTTTTCCTTCGTGATATACTCTGTAAATGTCAGTAGTAGAGCTCTTCAAAAAATCCTGTTATGCTGTGGCTTAGTGGAGAGTTAAGAACAAGAACTGAAGTGTGAATTTAGACTGGCTGGAGCCTTGGATCTTAAGAAAAAGATGAAAAAAGGGCCGCTTTTGCAGCAACATTGAATCAGTGCACCCATGCTCTTTCAGTACCTTTGGTTTTGAGAGCTAGGAGGGAAATGAACTTTAGGTGCAAAATGCTCTGGAAATCAAAGACTGTAAATTCTTTATAAGCTATTTCCTAATTCCTGCCTGTGTTGAAATGAAACCATTTTTATAAGACACTTGTGATTTACTTTAAACAAATTGTAGTATTTAATGTAGTTAGGGGAAATTCACAAGAACTAAGCTACCAATTGAATTCCCTTTATGGAAACTGGCTGTCAAGGTGTCAATAGAGACAAGTCAGCAATGCTGAAGGAGCTGTTTCTTAACACCTAATTCAGAAGTTAAAACCAGTAAAAACAGATGGCAGTAATGCTTACGTATTTGTGATAATTCCTAAACTAGCAACTGTTCCACAAATGATGGGAAACAGCATGTTGTAATTCTGACATCACAGATAAGAAGTTGGTCTTAGTTTATTCAGGAGTGAATTTTCCTCAGGACTGCGTTTCTTTGTAGTTTTATTCTCATAAACAAAAAAATCCGTTGCATTCTGATTTGGAATGTAGTTGGTTTTGGAGCTGCAGAATTTTGCATCAAATTTAAATGCTGTGCTCCCTGCAAGTTTGTCAGCATGCCATCAAACTTTTGTACAAACTGTCATATGGACAGGCAGAAGTTTTCATGGTAGTTTCCATGGTAATAAATCGTTAACAGCTGTTTTATTTTCTGAGCTTTTAATAGTTTTTAATTGCAAACCTCTTTAAAATTTTCACTTAAAAAAAAAAAAACCCAAAAAGGTTAAAACCATTCCCCCATAGCTCCTGTTATTTTTGGTTTTTTAAGGAGGAGCAGATTAAACTAGTGTTAATGCTTAAAAGGATAGGAGAACTCTCAATGGAGCTTAGGTGACTTAAATTACTGACTTGAATCACAATACAGTTACTGACTGGAAGATCTGGATCGTATGAGCCTCAGTTATTTTTCAGAAGAATATAGAAAACTGATAGCTTTGGTTTATCATTAAAATGTGTGGTTTGCAAACAAAGATAGTCTCTGCTCTTTCTTCTTGAGTGCTAGGAAGGTGTTACTTGTCTTTGTGCATGTACCCAAGAAGTTATGTAGCTCAGTAAACCTCTGTTCAGATTCTTCATTTTCTGGTGTCCTTAATTAATAATTTTTTTTTTTTTAACAGGAGATACCAATTGACAAAATTGATGTTTTATACATAAATTGTGTGAAATTTCAGTTGGATAGAAATTGGAATTGAATTATTGTATGTCAGCCAGATGTTTGTATACAACATATTAGTCAAAAGTATTTAAAGCTACCTGAAGTATTCTCCTTATATATACATTTAAAAACTTGTTTAAAAATACGTTTTGCTTAAAAGGCCACTTTATAAAGCAAAGAAAGTACTGCAGGCTGCTGCTGCCAAAGAAAATATTAATTGCAATTGAGGAACAGAAAGCTTGTTTCCTACCAGAATGATTGGGTTTTTAGAGGCTGGCTGAAGGGGAAAATATGTTTCTAATAGGATTTTCAAAAGTGTATAATCAGTTTAGATGCCCAGTTCCCATGAAATCGCTTCAAAAGCTTTTTGAATTGATATTTGACTATACCTGCCAGCCTAGTCAATTTGCATGCAGAAACATGGCTGATAAATGCTCATCACAAGCAAGCAGCCAGCCCTCGGAGGCTGAGGGGATCCTTATTTGAATGCAGAGGTGGATGCAGGCATGGCTGACATGCAGGAACAGCTCAACAGACACTTGTGAAGCTACAAAAGTGGAGTGAGTACTGAAGTGTTCAAAGTAATGAATAACATCCTGAATGCATTTGAGATGAACAGCGAATGTGGCAAGGGATGTTCTGGAGATCTGAATATGATGGAAGGCACCTGTTCTGTTCTCAAAAGTTGAGTGAGAGAGAAGTGTTGTAAGAGGAAGGCAAGTGCAGGAGAGTTCTGGTTTTATCCTCATGTTCCCTTTCCCCAGCAGTGGGAGAGGATTGGAAATGGATGAAATGTGGTTGCCCAAATGACCTCTGCATCCTGTGGGTGTGCACTCAGGACAATACCTGACTGCAAATTATATTTGAAAAGATCCTGAAAAAAATACAGTCCCTCTCCTGATGCTGCCCCTCCTTGTCATTTTGCCATTTTCTTTCTTCCAGAGTCAGATGTTGCAGACTTCGATGGCAGAAGTTCACTTCTCTACAGGTTCAATCAGAAGCTTATGAGCACATTCAAAGATGTTGTTTCCTTGAAGTTCAAGAGCATGCAGGGGGATGGAGTCTTATTCCATGGGGAAGGACAGCGTGGAGACTACATAACCTTGGAACTGCAGAAAGGGAAGCTCTCCTTGCACCTCAACCTGGGTAAGGGTAATTAGTATTATTGGTTTGTGTATGAATCTATAATTTACATTAGACAGTATCTGGAAACTCTAGCTGATATCAACAGAACATGCTGTGTTCTGCTGTCATGCAGGACATGGTAACTGAGCCAAGAAGAAGCATTGGCTCCTCTAACTAGTGCTGAGCAAGGCAGAACTGCTCAAGTTCTGATTCTTCACGTGCCTTCTTTTTTTTTGCATATGTGTGGGGGATTTTTGTATTATTTTTAAGAACAGCATTCTCAGGAAGTGGTCTTTGGACTGCAGAAAAGGTTTATTTTTGGTTTGTGCCTAATTTTTTTTCCATTCACTCAGTGATTCAGAGCTGAGCTCAGAATACAGAATTTCAATGATAACATTCTGGTCAAAACATTGTGCACACTGCTATACATTTCTTTCTTGAAAACTGTGACTACTCCTTCTTGAATATCTGTAAGGCCATCACTGTACGATCATGTTGGATCAGAGCATCAGAGGAAAGGCTGGCTTAATTTCTTTCTGTAGAAGGATGCTTGGTTTTTTCCCTGATGGATACACTGAAGCACTTTGATAATGATAGGAATTCCTGCAGTAGGAGTGATCATACCCCTTCTCCCAGCCTTATTTCAAAAACTTCACTGCCTTTATCTGTGGGTGTCCCATGGTGCTGGCCTCAGCAGTCTCTGCTGACTCATGTTTCTCATACTGAGGGGTTTAAGTTGGGCATTTTTCCCCTAGTGCTTAATTATGTTTGTTTTAAAAATCAGTAACTATTTTCCACAGCTGTTGGGCTTCATTTTTACATAAGCTCATTAATTGTTTAGTCTCCAAGTTGTGTTTTCTTTCTTTCCTTCTTTTTCAGCAAAGATTGGAAATGATAATACATCATTTTTCTGATTTGGGATTTGGATGTTACTTAGACCAAAAAACTTCAAGCTGAAGCTGTGAATGGGGGAATCTACCCCACTGAATTGTCCTCCTACAAACGTTTCATGTTCGGATAAGAATATTGTACAGTTACTTATATTATGTAACTTCTTCCAGAGGAGATAACTATTGTGAATGTGTATTCTGAGATGAGTTGGGTTTTTTCTACAGCTGTAGCCCCAAGTGTACAAAATCTTAGCCATTTCAGGTCCTCTTTGTGCATCCGTATGTCATGGGCAAGGGTTTTGATGTCTTCTCTTGAATCTGCTTGTACCTTGCCTGGCAGTTTTGAAGCATGTGTTCTCTCCATTCTGTGGATGGATACACACTCCCTTTCAGTGAGAGGCTCTGAAGTGTTCAGACGTGTAGCCAGCTGGAAAACAGAAGAGTGCTTGAAATTACCGGGTTAGGGCCTAAATATTTCTATGATTTGTGATCTATACTTTTGGAGATCTAGGCCAGGTTTAGGAATTTTTATGAGCTGAACAGAACCCTTTTTTGCTTCACTGACTTGTGCTTTTTTTTTTCCTGTGAAAATGGACAGATAGAATTTTCTTGTTAAAATGCAGAATGCACAGAGCTGACAGTGAAGTGTCAGGAGTGGTCTGCTAATGTGACTAGGCAGAAGATTTTGCTGCTGCCTGAAGGAAGCTCTTAAGCCACCAGGACCAAAAAGGCCTGGCAGAACCAAGGGTAAAGACAAAGTAGTAATGCCCTGCCTGCTGCAATGTGTGGGTGCAGCATCAGTAACACCTCCTGATTCCTCAAAAGGGTTTCACAGGGGAAAAATATGGGAGGGGGGGCTATACACACGTATATGTGAATAGGAGACCCAAGGAATCTAAGGCAGTCTTTGAAAAGCATCTGTTTCCAAGAGCTCTTGCTTGCATCCTGGAGCTCTGCTCTGTGCTTTCCTCAAGTCCCCATGCTCCAGTTAAGAGTCTGGAGGTAACTCTGGTGTCTTCTGCCTATCTGTGCCACTCCAGGAGACTCCAACCTGCACTTCAGTAACAGCCACACGTCTGTCACCTTGGGCAGCCTCTTGGATGACCAGCACTGGCACTCAGTTCTCATAGAACGCTTCAACAAGCAAGTGAACTTCACGGTGGACAAGCATACCCAGCACTTCCGAACAAAGGGGGATTCGGATCACTTGGATATTGATTATGAGGTGTGTGAAGCTCTTTAGGTTGTAACCTGGGAGTTGAGGTATGAATTGCTATAAAAGGAATTGATGTAAAGCAACCACCCTATGAGCTGTTTCTTTCCAGCAAAGATCTTTACTTAATATTTCCTTTCCAGAGAGCTCCTCTCATACTTTACCAGCATCAACATGTCAGTGTAGCTCCATATATGCCAGCATCAGAAGGTGGCCAGTCTCTGTGCAAATATACATTGCATTATGCTTGCACTTCAAAGTATGGCAGACTTTGAATAAATGAAAAGTCATAACCTGGGTTCTGGTCAACTGTTCAGGGAGCAGCTGTGTCATCATCTGCAATATGATTTAATGGCATGATTGTGCACCGTCCCTGCACTGAATTGAGCATGACTGTGGGGATTCCAGCTCTGAGCTGTCCCTCTATCCAGCCACCACTTGCTCTAATTACAGCTCTCTCTCCACATAGAGATGAGCAGGTGAAAATCATTGTCTTCCCACTAGGAATGGAAGACCTCCAGAATGCAAGGAAGTTGTACCAAGGTGGGGGTTGGTCTCTTCTCCCAGGTAGCAAATGACAGGATAAGAGGAAATGGCCTCAAGTTGTGGTAGAGGAGGTTTAGATTGCATACTAGGAAAATCTTCGTTACTGAAAGGGTGCTCCCACATAGAAATAGGCTGCCTAGGGAAGTGGTGGAATCATCATCCCTGAAAGTATCCAAAGGTATAAGGAAGTGATACTTGGGGATATGAACACATGGTGCTGGGTTGGACTCGATCTTCAGAGTTTTTTCAGTCTTAGTATTTTAATGATTCTATGACCCTCACAACCACCAGTTCTGACCCAGGCCCCTTCATATCTGGGGATGTTGCAGAGCATCCTGATCTAGGGAGCCAGAGCAGCTTAGCAAGGAAATATCCTGCCTGCCCCTAAACCCCAAGGCTGATGTGCTCCCCTGTGATGAGGCCAAGGTGTGGCAGAGTGCAGTTTATATCACTCCAGCAGTTCAGTGCTTATGGATGATAGTTGTTAAAAAAACACCTTAAAACCCCCTATATATTACCATATTTGTATGCAAGGAAGTTCCTTATCTGTTCCCCCATCAACGCACACCTGTGTGCAAATCACCCATGTTCATTTTTAGCCCCTTGTGCTTGTCTGCCAAGCCTTTCTTGCCCACAAGGCTCAGGGTCATGCTTGCACAGAGCTATCACCCTGTCTGGATGTGTTGAGCTGGCACGGTTCACTGCTTCAGAGACCACAAGTTTACCCTTTGCACTTGGAATTCATTTCTCTGGAAAGGATCATTCTCCAACACACTCAAGGGAAAAAAGCAGACGGCTCAGCAGTGGCAGGTGCCTGCTCTCTTCTCCTCTCATCTTCCAGATGGAATTCCTTTCTTTGCATTTCACAAAGCAGGGTGGAGAGAGTAGTACCTGTCCCCTGGCACTGCTGTACCAAATCAAGAGCACATTTAGTAGGGACAGCACTTGGAGGAGTGGGATTGTGCAACAGCTTTAGACTGAACTATCAGGGGCCAAAACTGTAACTGCTTTTAAGATGGAGTTGAGAAAAGCCAAATACTTGAGTCATCAGCTTTTCTAATTTCATAATAATAACATTTATTGCTTCCTGCTTGGTGCTGATCAAGGGAAACTCAGGCTCCAATTTAATTTGCAGAATGTTTTTCCAGATGTTCCAAAATAGGGAACATGGTAGAAAAGATCTTCAGGTGTTGTTAATCAGCATCACCACAAACCTCTGTGGCACTCCAACCTCGTCCCTTGAGCTCAGTCTTTCACAGTGTGTTTTTCCTCCATTTGCACTGTGACAATCTTTCAGTCAAACATTGCAGCAATGCAGTCTACTGAAAGTTTATCTCAGCACACTTTAGGGATTAAAGGCCTTACTGAGGGTAATAAAATCATTGCTTTTGTAATTAAAATTATTACCAATCAGAAAGCAAACTGTTTTCTTAATAATGCATTAGTGTAATTGATATTGATTTTTCTTCTGGTTTTGAAACCCCAGTACAGAGTCCGTAAGCAGGAGACTTGAAGAATAGAACATGAAAGAAGGAAAGTCTGGTATTTTAGAAAGAACTAATGATTCTCACTGGAAAAAAAACATTGCTACCAGATAAGCCCTCACGCCAATAACAAACCTGCAAGTGACGTAAAGGAGCAGTCTGTTCACTCTTTATTTCTCTGAAGTGATCAATTAAAACAACTGAGGTGCAAGTTCATTAAGAACTTGTTTTCAAATGTATTTTCAAGGTTACCCAGGGAGGCTTCATTTGCGTATGTATCCCAGCTTGTTAGGTGGAGGGGGAGGAACAATAACCCCCAAATTGCTCTTTATTTTTGTAATAATGAACTGAGGTAAGGCTTTGGGAGCTGTGACAGGGGAATAAGGCTGACCAGGTTCCAGCAGCCATCAGCATGCAAGCAGTGCCACACAGCAGTGCATGCTCTTGCTGCAGTGGATGCAGCAGGATTGCAGCACAGCTCCTGATCAAACGTGGTGGCTGCAGGATCCCCATCTGCCTTATATAACTCATGGTGTTGCTGGCAGTGATGGGAAATATGAGTAAAACTTCAGTGGTACCACCAGTAAGGCTTTGCCAGAAAGCAGTAAAGTTACTTACAGATGAGCTGTGACATTCGGAAAATGGAGGTAGGATTATCAGAATTTTTTGGGGTTGTGGGGTTTGTTTTTCTTTTTTTTTTCTTTTTTTTTTTCTCTGTCTCTTTCTTTTCTTCAGAATCTGAACAATTATGCTGTATTTTGGAAGCTTATTTTGTTATGCTCTTTGTCCTCCTGGAGCTTTCAGCCCTCCAGTTGAGTGAGGAGTTGTAACCTGCACAGTGTTAATGTCTGCCAGTACTTAGCAGCACAGCAGAAGTTCCATGCACATGTGTAGCCTGCAGAACTTCTCCCTTACAAAACCTAGTCCCAAATGCCACATGCGACTGTTGTAAAGACCAAAGCACAGTGAAATTGCAAGGTGCAAATTGGGTATTTTAGGTATGTGATACTACCATCCCCTGGCTGAAACCAGAACTGCTCAGACAAGTGCCTGGTGGAAAGGAGTGACCACAGTTCCCAGGCAAACCCAGAGCTCTGGGAGCAGGGAGAGTTGATTCCCCCATTGCTCAGAGGTTCTGAGCACTGCGGGCTGCAGCCAGGTGTCACCCTCTGGGCCAATGGGGCTGTGGGCTGGACACAGTGGGAGTGTTTCCTTGTGTATTGGTGTTCCTGGAAGGGGAGCTGGTGGCACCGGGTTGGTGTGCCAAGGCACTTCAGAGCTGCTCCCAAAGCAGCAGGC
>NW_008239283.1:10880207-10951701 GCF_000691975.1 Corvus brachyrhynchos
GGGGACTTTAATTTACCCTGAGAGGTGGCCAGGCCCTGCCTCATGCTCCCAGTGACATTGTTGGTGGGAATTGGCTCTTAAATAATATCCCAAGTGGATGTATGGAGTGGGTCTCTGCTCTCTTGCTTTTGGATGATAATATAATGTAATATAATATCTACATATATATGCATATATATAATATTATAAATAATGCTATTCTTATTCTTTCCAAAAGCTCAGTTTCGGAGGGATTCCTGTCCCAGGGAAGCCAGGAACCTTTCAGAGGAAAAATTTCCATGGATGCATTGAGAACCTTTATTACAACGGAGTCAATATAATTGACCTCGCCAAAAGACGCAAACCTCAGATCTATACTGTGGTAAGAGGCAGTACCATGTGCTTTCCTTCTTTACTTCCATGCTGCTGGTGCTCTCTTGGTGCTGCTGGCTGCTCTGAATGAGCAGAGTTCAGATTTGGATAGCTGTGGGCATAATTAGCTTGTTAAAATGATATTGCTGAGGCTAACACCAGCCAGCACTGGCTCATGCGATGAGAGTTATTGAAAGACACATGTGGAAACCAAGGCATTTCTCTGACTCTACTGGTATATTAGAATTTGCTTGGAGAAACTTGTTAATTATTTTTTTCCAAGATTAAAATATGTCTATTTAATGGTGATAGAAGTCATAGAGATTTTTTTTCCTGGTTAACTCAGATAAAACTTTATTTTCTGAACCATTCTCTATCACTGTTGGGAAGTACAGCACTAACAAAATTCTACTTTGATACTTCATATTACAGAGGAGAAAAAATACTCTTTTTATTACTGGAAATAGTTTCCTTTGTGCTGCTCCTTATATTCAGTATATTGGCAGTTCTGAGAACCACTGACCTTGTACTACTGTCTCTAAATGTGGAATGGTAGACGTAAAGCAAGACGAACTACAGTCTTAT
Organism: Corvus brachyrhynchos; assembly: GCF_000691975.1. Lineage (NCBI taxonomy): Eukaryota > Metazoa > Chordata > Aves > Passeriformes > Corvidae > Corvus > Corvus brachyrhynchos. Next base: position 10,881,144 of record NW_008239283.1, read on the forward strand.
CCATCTTGATAACATAAACCACAAATATAACTTAACATCTAATAATGTCTAAAATTACAGCTATATTTAAATATATCACGAAAATGGCAAACATTTTATTTTGCAAAAAGAGTGAACTACAGTCCCATGAAGCTTTGACAAATTGTACATAATCAGCTCTCTTTTGAGCTTGTGCCTCACTCCTGCTCTGTGCTTTGATAAATGCCTTTTGGCTAACATTGTGTCTTTGGAGAACATGGAGATGAAACTGCTTCTGGCTCCCATTCCGTCTTCTAGTTTGTAGCAATGTGTACGAACACACTGAACCTAAAACAAAGCCAGCCAGGAGACCAAGGAGGTTCTTTCTGCGCTCTCCCTGCCTACGGCGAGGCTGAATACACAGGGAGCTGGAAAATGGAAAGGTGATGGGTGAGAAGTTCCTCACTGTGTTGCTGGCAGTCAAGACTGCCTCCAGGATACTCCTCTGGGACGGAGAAACTTCGCTTTAATAATCTTGAGTTTGATTGTTCTGACTGAGGACTCAAAGGTGCAAGTCTTAAGAACCGTGTTAAATTGCTCTTCCCCTCAGCTTACTTTCTAAGGGGGGAGCAGAGTGCCCTGGTCTGCTTCTTAGGTCATTAAACAGCTGGTTGTTTTGCTGGCTGGATAACGGGAAGGCCTTTCTAAAGGGGAAGAGCAAAACTTTGCACCATATTCAATTTGCAACTTCTTCTCAGAAGGGCATTGTCTGGGTGTAAGTGGCCCCAAGCAATGAAACTTGTTATCACTACACTTGGTTCAGGCAATGCTAGATGAAAGGTCTAAGAATCCAGCTCCTTTTCTCAATTTAAAGTAGTGGGGATGGATGGATGGATGGATGGATGGATGGATGGATGGATGGATGTGCCTCCATCCTTCAATCTCTTTCACATGAGTGATGATTTAAGCACCATAGTTTCCAAAGGCAGGCTGCTGTACTGCATTTTTCAAGGTTTATGAGCTGCTCTGTGCTGTGTCTATGACACTTGGGTATGCAAGTGTTGCCACACTCATAGTGCCTCATAATCTTAGATGAACACCCTTTTATAGGATATGGGCCCTGTAAATTTGTTCTCCAACATTCTTTGCATCCCAGCTATTTCTCTCCTCTAGCAGCTCTCAGGTACTTCTAGGTCACGCAGGCTGATCCCCTTTCCCTTTTCTGCTCTTCTGCACTCCTTAGCAATTAACTTCCTCAAATTAAAATAACCTGTTCTTGTTAAACGTAGTCTTTTGCCTGCCAGAGTTATTCTCCACTAAATGCTTTTACTCAAAGTGCATTGAGGTTTTCAAGCAACAAGCTCTATCCTCAGGGAGCTGCAAGCTTCTCTGCTTCATGTCTTTGTGGTCACTAAGGTTGTCTGGAGTGGAAATGCAATGAAAGGATCAGCACAGAAGAATAATTAAATGTAGCAGGGTCTTGGAACTACTCCTTCCAAAAATGTGTTGTATACTTACGTTGTCTCCCCACAAGCTGGAGGTCACCTGAGATGGTTCTGCATTGTTAGTCCCCAAAATACCTTTGTCTCCTAGCAAGAGATAATTGCTGGCAAACTGGTTGGTTTGGGTTTAGAAAGCCATTAATGCTTAGCAACATCAGTTTTTGTCTCCAAAGGCAGGCAGACTTCAACACGCTCTCTGCTTCACTGTATGCCTTTGTGAGCATTGCCACAGTCAGTGAGCCAAACTTGGGGATTTTGGTACCCATCCACTTTGGGGGTTTTTTCACTTTTGACATCTTTCACACAAGCAGGAGAATGATACACCAGCTTTGGAGGTATAGATTTCCTATTATGATGTAGTTCCTCACCCGTATAAATAATGGTCCCAAATCAGCTGCATTTAAAGTTAGAGGGAGAAACTGCAGGTTGTCAATAACAGAGTGCTGTAGCATGTATTGTACTCTTGGGTGGTGGCTGTGATTATCATTCTGCCTGTTCTTTTCTGTAACTCATTTGCAGTTTTCACACTTGCAATAAATCCCCTTGAGAAGGCATCTCAAGATAACAAGGCAGCCTGTCTCTTTGAACTGGAACTTGCCTTCAGAATTCTGTTTTTGTATTGCCTGATACTTAACCTCCCTACACAGCCCTGTCTGTTTGGACAGGCTATTTTTCTTCTCTCTGGGGTTTCTTCTGTCCCTGATGGCATGTTGTGGGCTTTGGGGGTTTTTTGGATTTTTTTTCTTTGTTTCTTGATTTTTTTTTTTGATTGGTGTGTGGGTTTTTTTGTGTGTGCTTTTTTTTGTTGTCTTGTTTTCTTTGTTTGGGGTTTTTTGTTTTGTTTTGTTTTGTTTTCCCTCGATCATTGAATGTGGAGCAATGATAGGGGTTTTTTATGTGCTTTCCAAGCAATTACTGGTTTTAATTGCCAGAGGTTATGAGAAGTCAAATTTCTGTAATTAACTGCTGTCATGGTCCTAGGGCTGGACCCTTGGGAAACCTCAGAAAATGATTCAAAGTAATATTGTAAAGGTTTGCCCTGTTTACGAGGTGTCTGCTCAGCATGAGAGAAGTGCAGACTGCTCATTATGAGGAATTGCACAGCAGTTACACTTTTTGGGCAGTTAAGTAGGGGCAGGAAAATATGCAAATACGAGCCACATTTACAAGAAGCAGAAGGGGAATTGTTCTTCGGAGAAAGAAAAAGGAAATTTGAAAGGAAATTTGACCTGTTGATATCTGGGATGGAGAAGTCTTCACTGAGGGATTTTGTGCTTGTTTAAAGTGTGCGCAGATGCAGGAGGACATTGGGCAAGTTTTAGGAAGATAAATCCACTGAGAATTGCTAAATACATCTGGTTGAGGGAGTAAATAAGAGAAAAAATAGCTATAGCATCCTGAAAATATAGGATCCTTTCCACCAGTGGTTACTTAATGCTAGATTCTAGTTTCACCTTTAGAAACTGCTCAAATGTGACCTGTGGCCAGGATCTTAAGTTGTTTTTGTGCTTCACTGATTTGTGATGCCAAAATAGGAAGTTGTCTAGCTGATGAAAAGAAATTAAGAGGTCATGGAAAAATGCTGTGTATGGCCTTCTCAATGTTCCACCCTACTTACTCACTGAAATTGAGAAAAACATGTTCTCCCTTTCTCTTCCATTACTTCTGGCTAATAGAAATTGGAGTTGCATTTTTATTTAGCAGAGCAAACCCTGCGCTGACTCAAGAGGAGTTCAGGGTACTCTAAGGCAGAAGTTGTCAGCTCTCAGGTATGCTTGAATTTCTACACTGGCCTGCCATATTGAATGTGAGAGTGACAGCTCAGCACAGCAAGGGATGTGGTGACATGTAAATGTATCACTGTAGTGCCTTGGGGAAATAACCAATTGCCAGCATCAAAGAGCAGGGAAAGATACCTAGTGACAGGAGAATGTAAACTAATAATACATTCCCTTTATAGAGAATCCAAACATGCTATTTTATTAAGCTGATTTGAGATACCTTTATCTTGAGAAGAATTTACTTGTCTGTGAATGTCTCGTTCTACCAAAGTGCTCTGGCAAGTGTTGATCTATCTGTGAATATCAGGCTGGTGGTTTCTGCAGGCCCCTCCTAGCGTTTAGAGAATCATGAGTTAGATTCTTTTTCTTATTTTTTGGGCTCCAATCAGACTATAGGAATCATATATAAAAATTGTGGAAGTTTTTTGTGACATTTTTCACAACTTCCTGTGGACCAAGTTGAAGTTCTAAAAAAAATAAGTTTTCTTCAATTATTTAATGAAAGTGTTGAGTCAGATGATTAAAGAGAGAACTGAATTTGCTATTTTTTAGGTAAGGCAGGTGAACTCAGATTCCAGAAATATTTGATTCCTTTAAAAATAGGTTTATATATTTTCTTCTATCTTTCTGTTCTCTCTGGGTCTTCAGAGGAGTCTCCTTGGCATTCTACCTGCAGTGTAGAATAGCAAGGAAGTCTATATAAACAGCATTCATTCTAAGGGTCTGTTTTATTGTTGCTGAAGGGTGTAACAGGATTATTTTGAAAGAAATTAGGTGTGTCACCTCAATCGAGGTCTTGAAATAAAGTCTATTTAAATGACATCTTTTCCATTGATTTCAGTTGGCTTTGTCCACAGTTCTGAAGAGTTTCAGTGTGCAAATATATAAACCAGCACATAGCTGCATTAATAAACTCTCCTTGATATAAAAGCTTCTTTGTGTTAGGGTTTTGATAGTTGTGATGACAGCAAGTGAAGCAAGTCTTTTGGCGAGGAAGACAATATTTTTTAATAAGAATGGATGATGTGCAGAAAAAAATGATGTTTCTGAGCAAATTAGGCCTTTTTGAGTGTCATCAGCCTTCAGCAAATTACAGGTTAGAAACAATTGTTCAGGGTTTCATTTATTACATTACCTGGATAGTCAAATTGAATAAATAGGGCAGTTAGTGCCTGCTGAGCAGTGGAGGATGTTTCAAGGTGGGAGGTCATAAGGCTGTTAGACCCTGTAGAAGAGGAAGAGAGATGGCTAATTATTGTCAGAGGAGGTAGCAGGGGATAAGGAAAATGGAGGAAATGTAATTTTCTGCAAAGCCAAGGCTTTAATGTATTTTTTAAGGTCTTATTCCAGTTGGTAAGGCCTTAGGAACTCTGTGGCACTTGGTATAACAGAAAGGGGCAAGCTGAGCCCATCACAGTCAAGAGCCTGGATTGTGTGCAGTTCACACCAACCATTTGGGCTGGTGCTGTGCTATGATACACAGATAATTGGAATTTATAAGAGGAAAAAGCTATTAACAGAAAGTAATACATAAAAAAAGAAAAAAGCTGATAGGAATTGCTTTCTATACGCTTTTCTATTTTAAGGTAGATGTGGTTCTGTTTTCACAATAATAATGAGGAAAAAAATCTCCTTGCTGCTGTGTTTTGTTCCAGGCAATAAAAACTAATAAGCTGTAGATCACTTTACCTTGAAGTGGAACAAAAATTGGGCTTGGACTGTAATAATTTTCCAGTTTGATCTAATACATCTACCTTATTCACTTCTAGCAAGGTGAATTTGAAAGGTTGGCTTCGTTCCTACTTGTTGCTTAAAGTGGATATTCCCCCGTCACCAGGAGACTGAGCATGGGTGAGATCTTGGGAGGGGACATAGCCAGGACAGCTGACCCAAACTGACCAAAGGGATATTCCACACCAAATGAGTCTGCTCAGCCATAGAAGCCAAGAGAAAAAGGAAGGGGAGAGGCATTTATTATCGTAGAGCAACTTCTACACATGCTGAAACCCTGCTTCCTAGGAAGTAGCAGAGCGTCCCCTGCTCATGGAGAGTAAAGATTAAGTCTTTTGTTTTCCTTTGCTTCTGTGTGCAGACTTTGCTTTTGCTTTATTAAACTGCCTTTCTCTTGACACAAGAGGATTTTCTTCCTTCATTTTCTCCCTCACCTCATGAGGAGGTGAGTGATAGAGGGGCTTGGTGGGCACCTGGCATCCAAAGTCCACCACAGAGAGAAAATATTAAGTGGTCACTGTTTTGTGTGTGTGTGTTGGTTTCCTCCTGTGGTCTTTTTTCCCCCCTTTTCCTGTCTCTCTGAGAAAAACGATGTAGGATGTTTCCAAAGTATTTCTATATTTGCTCCCATTTTTGTCAACTCTTAACTATTGTGCCATGTAATAAAACAATAATGTACAGTTACTATGGGCATAAAAATGGTCAAATCCTTTGTTCTGCTTCTGGCCAATGACACATTCAGCTTAGGAGTCTGAGATAAAGAACATTCGGAAGGGTGCAGCCAAGCATCTAATGCCTGATATTCTCATGGTCACAATGTTTCAGTTTTCTCAAAGCCGTCTCTATTTTGTTAAATGTTACTTTCTCCCCATTTGGAACATTATCTTAATGTAAACAACTTAAATCAATGTGATAATTAACATTTTATTGGAAGTCATGATACCTGCAGTAGGTGGAGATAGGAGAGTTGTCTGTCACAAGATTGATTATCACAGGGCTATATTACTTTCAATATAATTTGGATCAGGATAGCTTTCGGATTTCCATATTGAAATTCTGCTCAGAGAAACAGAAACCCATCTCAGTATAGGAACTCTCTTAAAGTTGGTCCCCTGCTCTTGGGATGGACTGTTTGCTCACTCAGTGGACTTGTCCTAACTCAAGGAACACCGTGCACCTTGGTGCTCCCATATCCTGTTGAAGACACTTTGCAGCAGTATTTCAGAAGGCTGGAGCTGGTGTCTCACTTCGATTTGCTTTTCATTTAGTGCTCAGCATGGTCTTGAGAAGTATTTGAAATATATGCAGGTCTCTTGACATTTGTTCTGCTTGAAAGAGTTAATTTAAAAACAGGGCTTGAAAGAACCTCCCCCATTCTCAAAATCCTGTTTCTCAGAGTTGAATGCCAGTTTTTCATCTTATCCTTTTAAAACTGCATCAGAGGTCACCTTTTTCTTCTGTTGCTCTCCTTGCAAATTTGTCTGGAAACTCAGTCCCTTCACAGCTAGAAGTAGTCCTCTAATTTCCAAGCTGGAGATATTCTTGCCAGTTTACCACATTTGTATCTCAGCCAGGCCTGGGATCTTAGTCCCTTTACCTGTCATATGAAATCATCCTTTCTAATCCTCTGCAGAAAGCAAGATATCCTTTTTATTGGACAGTATCCATAGAGTGATTAATGAGGAAAGTTTAAGTGCCCATTTGATGCTCTAACCTGCAGGTAGAATGAGAGCTCAGAAATACTCATTTATTGTTCTTTCTTTTCAAGCTGTGATCTTGGCCTGGATCCTCTGGTAGGCTAAGTGCTGAGGGTTTCAGTGCAGCTGTCAATTTGAATAATTTCCCAAGTGCATATTATTTTTGATTAGTATTCTCTGAGAGCAAGGAGGATGTATAAGGAACTTGTTACCAATTGCCCTGGCTGTGGTGTTGTCTTCTCTCTTCAGTGAACAGTACATAATACTATATCAAAAAAGGCCAGAAAAGACTGAAATGGTTCATTAAAGTTATACAGGTTTTATTGAAGTCCCACAGAAGTCACTGGAAAGTCTCCAGTCAGTTTTGGATGAGGTTTATGGCTCAGAGGATCTTCTATGTAATCCACTTTTATCCTCATCACTTAGCAACTGTGTTCTTCCATTCTCTTTTAATAGGAGAAGCTCTGGTTCTTCTTTAAAATGCTGTAACATGCTGCTGCTTGTTCATTCAACATCTCACTTGAACAAGAACCACCACTAAAGCTGTACTGTGCCTGCAGAAATCTGGGCTGCTTCCACTCTTTTCTTAAGACAACTGTCATGGAAGCCAGTGAAAAAATTGCAAGTATTTCCATTGCATTTCTAGGTTCAGAAGTTTTCCCTTGTAAGAACAATAAGAACTATTTTATAAAGATTTCACTGCTTGTTAGAGGAGTCGTTAATCAGTCTGGAGATGGACTCAATGGAATTTTCAAATGCCATGTGATAGCTAGACTTTCCAGCAGCTGGGTAGAGCTGAGCGTCTCCTTTATTTTCTCTAGGGATTAGACTGTTCTTATCCCATTTCCTAGCCAATGAGCTTTTACTTTTCAGTTAAATTGGGTTCAATTATAAAATCAAGTGTCTGCCAGAAATCTGGCATATACCCTGGAGAGTTCCAGAACTGCTGCCAATTAAAGCAAAATGCTCATGATCAGATGAAGGTTTAGAGGGAGCTGTTTACTTTTCTGCCTTAGACCTGCTGGAATAATTTGTTTGAGAATAACATTCAGGGAAAAATTAACAGTTTTTATAAAGGGAACCTATTCCACTTCAGTGGACAAATGTCTTTCAGAGTAACAGCTGTGTATTCGTTTTTCAGATTTTCATGTTACTGTCTCTAGGAAGGTAGACAGGTTGGTCAGTGTAAGGATGTCAGCAACTGTTGTTGGTGTGCATTAATTACATCATCTGGCTTTGGTCTGAAATGCTGCTTTAAGATGTTTCCCTCCTAAATTAGTCAGTTGAATTGACGTAAGTTCTTGTGGCATCAATTGCTTTAGTCAACTTCTTTTTTCTTTTTTTTTTCTTTTTTTTTTTTTTTCTTTTTTTACAAATCCTGTCTAGTTTTTAGCTCTGACTGCAATTACTTATGGTCCTTACATCATGGAGGTCTCAATTTTTGAATAAGAGTAACAGAAATACCTTTTGAAATGAACCCCCCCCAAAAGGCAGATACACCTCATCTGTCCCCCATATTCACCTTTAATCCCATTTACAAAGAATATTGCAGCACCACTGTTGTGCATCTCCAGCTGCCTGTTCTTATGGCAGGTGGAATCACACCTGCTCTGCTTCAGTTAAGTCAATGGAGAGGCTAAAGTTGAGGTCAGACTTCAGAGTCTGAAGTCTCACCAGGTTAAGCAAGGGAAGAGATGTGCAGGTCCTGTCCGTATGTCCCAGCACTGGCCCTGGAGTCAGCACTCTTTGCTGATCATCTCTCAGTGCAGGACTTCTGTGGCATGAATTGCTAGCTGGAGTGAATGACTGGAGTGTTGCTGAGTTTGTCAAGGTGCCACAGCAATCCATGGATTTAGGACTAGTTGCACAAGTTCAGAATCTCATGTCAACTGCAGACAGAAATTTTACCTTACCTTTGGGCCCATGCCTGTGCATCAGGGATGCTTTGCTATGGTGCTGCTGCAAACAGCTGAAAGGGTATTTAACTACACAGGGTCTTTAGTGGCTTGTTTTAAGGTCTTCTGAAAGTGTGTTGTGTACTGCGAAATGTTTTTTCGTCTTAGCATTTATCTTCTTCTGCACCATTAATTCAGTCTAGGCAGAGGTTGTTCCGCTGCTAGGTAAAATCTGGAAAGTGCTTTGAGACAAAAATCATATCAGAATTCTTTATTGTGAGGATGAGGGAAAGGTTTCACAGAGAAGTTTTGGCTACTCATCCCTGGAAGTGTTTAAGCATGCTTGGATGGGGCTTTGAGCAAACTGGTCTAGTGGAAGATGTCCCTGCCCATGGCAGGGGGGTGGGAATGAGATGAGCTTTACTGTCCATTCAAACCCAAACTATTCTGTGATTAATAAATGTCTTACAACTTTGTGTGGAGTCCTTGAATCACTGTAAAGCTCTACAATTCCAAAGAAAAATAGTCATTGTCATTTTAAACTTTAAAAAGCTCTAGAGAAGGTTAACTGTATTTATTTATAATGCTGCAGTTGACTGTCTTAATTTTCTGCAATTTGGCATCAATTTGATTAAAAATTGAGGTAGAAATGTAGTGCTAACAATAGCAAAAAATTTGTGGCATCTCTTCATGCAGGCAAATCCCAGTGGGTATTAGAAACTGTTTGAAGGCTGAGACCAAATTTCCATCCTACTTCCCACCTGAATAATGATCAATGGAGTTCAGATAAGCTTTGGATTATATCTCAAAACACATTCTAATATTATATAGCCAAGGATTCCTTTTGCCAAATCTTTGCCTTTTGCAAAGCTTTTGCATTCTGAACCTAACGGGTACTATGCAAATAGCTCCATATAGATAAATATCTATCAAGGATTTTTTCATCCACTGATACCTTTGTCTATTTCTGGCACATCATTTTCCATTTAAAAAATAAAGACTGGAAAGACATTTGAAAGTGGTAGGGAACAGTTCCATCATCTGTCTGAGATGGCAGAGAGGAACTCCCCAAGCACTGTGCAACTTCCCGCACATCCATCAAGTGCTGTTCGTTATAATTATCCTGGTAGAGCGGGGTATGGGCTCTGATGAGAAGTGTTATCATGGAGAAAGCCTTATACTCCCATGTTTTTATCAGATTACAGTTGGTTTGTTACAAAGCAGTCGAGTTCAAAGCAGCTGGCTGCAACAATCTCCTGGAGTGGCTTTGAAAGACGCGGCTCCTTAAGTGCATCCTGACTTTATATATTGTTAAGGTTTTATACCATGGCCTGATTGACCTGGTGGGGTAATCTACAGTGCCTGAGCAAACTGGTGGACTCATTTCTTCCACCAACTACAGTGATACATGCTGGTGCAGATTCTGCTGACTGCTTTGAGTAAATGTGCTGCTCTTCTGGGCAAATTGTACCATTGATTTCAGGGCTGGGTGGCTGAGATAATCAACTAAGGTGTGGTGTTGATAAGGACATTTGGTTACATTTAGATCCTTCTAAGGACTAAGCTTTTGATTTTTGATCTTCAGCATTTGGGATAAAAGCAAAATTTTGAAGTTAGTTATGTTTTCCTGGCATGGACAGATACATTTCCTACTGATTTCCAAAGATATGTGTCTGAATAACAATACCTATTTCAGCCTTAAGGGCCATTAGAAGTCCAATGAGCTTATTTAACTAAAGATGTTTTGGGATGACTGAAAAAAAGTCATGCTGATTATGTTTGATTTTTTTTTTGTTTGTTTTTCAGGGGAATGTGACCTTTTCTTGCTCAGAACCACAAATTGTTCCCATCACCTTTGTAAGCACCAGTCGAAGCTACTTGCTACTCCCTGGCACCGCTCAAATTGATGGTTTGTCAGTGAGCTTCCAGTTCCGGACATGGAATAAAGACAGCTTGCTTCTGTTCACCGAGCTGTCTGAAAACTCAGGACATCTCTTGGTTTACCTCCATGGTGGCAGATTGACACTACTTATTCAAAAGGAGACTGAGAACCCAGTGGAAATCACTGAAGGTGTTTATTTTATTTTACTTTCACTTGTCTCCTTCTGAAACACAAAGGTTCAGCTCCATGGGATGAAAGGATCAAACAATAAGGAAACACCCAATCTTCCTTTCTCTTTTAAATTTTCTCTTGCTTTGCAGTGGTAAAGCTGCTTTGTGCAGCTTGATCTAAGCTTGGAAAATTGACATCCTGAGATCTCCAGACTCAATCTCACTGACAGTTAGCTGAGCCTCTATGTTCTTAAGCAGTCACACTCAATTTTCTCTAGTCAGGTCACATGAAGACCTTCCTGTTCCCCTCTTCAGACTGCTGAAATCAGCTGGAAGCCAGCTCAGCCACAGCATCTTTCTCCAGCATAAATTAAGGCAGCCTCGGAGCTGATTTTCTTTCTCTGACTGTAGCTTTGGACTCTCCCTTTATGCTACACTCAGAAGAGAGGCTGACCATGGGCTTCCTCTCCTTACACTCCCTCTTGGGCTTCCTTAGCCACTTTGGAAATTGCTTTGTGCAGTGCAGCTGGTGGGATGCAAGAGGGTGAAAGAGGGCTGCCTTTCTGATTTAAAATTAGGGGGAATAATAATAATAATAATAATAATAAATTTTCTAAAAGAACAGATGTTTAAAAACATGTGATATTAAAATATTCCCTGTACAGATTAAAAGAGTGCAGATGTGTCTATTAAAAGAAGCAGAGATAAAAAACTGACGGAGTTGTCAAAGCAGAGCTGTTCTGTATGCGTTTCATTCCCCTTTATGATAGAAAATGAGGCAGCCCTGCATCTATCCTTATTCATGTAGATTGCTACAGCCATAGCTTGCTGCTACTGAACACTGAAAACTGAGATTCCAGCCTTTATTGCAATCCTAATTAAATTGTTGACAAAGCTGAGACAATGCCAATGTTTGGTTGGGTGTGTTTGTTTTTATGTAGTTCTGAAATCATGAACCTGGGCCCAGCCTTTGGTGCTATCCAAAACATGCTAAACTGCCTGCTTGTACATGGAAAATATGCAGAAAGTGCTTGTGCCATGTTCTGCAGATGTCGGGTACCCACAATAAACTCATGCTTGGTCAAGAATGGACCTATTTTTCCCCCAAATGGGACCTATTTTCTTTTGTCATTGTTTCAAACTTCAGCAGCATATTCCACTTCAGTGTGCACTTGTTCTAGTTGAAAAATCATCCATTTTTTGCTGGAAAACCAGCCTGTAATTCTGTGGTAACTGTGCATGTGCTAGCAGCTATTACTGAGTAAATAGTCTCATTTTCAAATTCATGATGAAATGTCTTTACACATACCTAACACCCACTTCTTTCTTTATTTTGTTTTGAACTGTTCTCACACCTCTTTGTGTTCCTAAGTGCTTGTTTGTGTTCTCTGAAAGTGACTTTAACAAAAATACTCTGTTCAGGAGGGGAGTAAATACTAGTTGTCTTTGCCTGATCTCAGTGACTTCAGCCTGATGGTAGCATATTTGGAACTGTAATTAGGTTACTTTTGATCTGCACCTCCATGTGTGGGCTCAGAAGCTTGCCCACTGATTTTCATGGCTGTCAGAATAGAGGCTGTGGAGTTTCTTTGTAGCTCTGTGGTGGCATTTCAAGAGCCACACGATGCAACACTGATTTTTGGAATAAGGAAACAGACATGTAATTTCCCACTTTGCAGGAGTGTCTAGAAGAGAAGGAGACTGTCCAGTGTATCCCTCATTACCCTTTAGAGGTGCCTGGTCAGAGCAGCAATCCCAGTTCTCAGAACATCCACGTGGAAATCCAACTTCTGTACATCTATTAATAGTACTGTGTGTTGTGTTGGTGCTGGAGGGTTTTAAGACACACAAATCCTGCTGATACCTACTGGAGGCAGTCAGGTTTCAGATTGGAGCCTGAGAACAAGCTACGAATGTCTCACTGAGTCCAATCCTTTGCAACCTCACGCATGTGTTTAGTAGCAGAAGCTCAGTAGAGATCTCTGCACGCTTCTGGACCCGTAAGCATTTACCAACAGACTGAAAAGAGACATAGACACCCCCAAAAAGGTAACAATGTGCTACCAGAAAGGTGAGGGATTGGGCTAGCTTGATGACTGACTGCAGTAGTACCAGGTTAGATTAAAATGTGAGATGACCTATTTAAATACTCTCAAAAGCTTCCCTTTTCCTGGGCCCTTTCTTCTATGCCAGTTTGTTTCCAGAGGTAATGAGTTCTTTCAAGCTACAGTTCTCCCTTTTTATAGATCAACTGCGTATTTGTGGTCACAAGTTGGAAGCAAAAGGAAGTTTGAAGAACGTTGTTGTCTCTTGCATTTTTTTTTTTTTTTTTTTTTTTTTTCTTTTTATCTTGCATTTTTTTTTTTTTTTTTTTCACTTTGTACATGTTTTTTGCCAGGCACCAATCTCCACGATGGGCTTTGGCATTCTGTGAACATCAATGCCAGAAGGCATCGCATTACCCTGACGCTGGATAACAATGCTGCCACCGCCAGCCATGCAACCACTGTCTCAAGGATCTACTCTGGGAACAGCTACTATTTTGGAGGTAGGTTGTTTCAGAGAGGTTTTTGTGATGCAGGTCCTCAGCTGCTCACCACTGAGTTCTCTCCAGGTGCACTGTTTGCAGCTAAGAGCAAAAGGAAGGATTGATTTTTGAACTGCAGTGTATTCAGCACTATGGGCAGGTTGAGGAGTGTTGGTCAAGCCTGACAGAGAGAGAGCAAGCACAACTTCAAACACAGCTGTAAAAGTGGACTAGTGGTAGTGGTAGCCAATGGGTGCCTACATCTATCTGAAAATATATGCAAAATCTGCAAAGCTGTGTTAACCATGAGTGGTTTTGGTTTTTCCCAGTTAAAAGGCCTTAGAAGTATTAATACTATCAATATTGCTGTAGACAACAGTGTTCTGATCAGGCTCAGTGACTTTTTGGAGCTTAGGTGACATACAGCTCAAATCTACAAAGGTATTTATATACAATTCTCTTGTGGAAATGAAGGTAGATTTAGCTCAATTTTGAAAATGGAAAAACCAATCTTGAAAAATGCTATCTTCTGCTTTTTGGAATGCAAACATTAATTTAGATAGAGGGACTGTCATTAACTATTTCTTAATCTATTCCTGTGTAGTGCTTGCTATAGTATGGTTCTGATCTTGGTGAACCCTACGGACGCAGCACTAAGTGAGGATGTACAGGCGGCTTTGGATCTCAGAGCTGTCTAAATACGGGGGAAGCTCAGATACAAGTGGCTTTCTTGCTGCCCACAAGATTTCATCTGCACATTGCTTCAGCAGCAGAATTTAACCCATAATGATTTTACGTTTTGTACAACTTATTTAACATGGTTTAGTTGCTATCAACTGTTGAGTTTGAAGAAGATGAAAAAAAATCACATTTTGATTTTGCTCAGCACATGTGAAAACCTCATACTCTGATACAGTGGCTGGTTTCTCTCTTTTTTTTTTTTTTCCCCTAACTGGAGGATTTATAACACAGGAGGTTGCATAGCAGAAGGAGTAAAAACATTTGGAATAATAAGCTTCTGAGTTCTTGCATCAGGAAATCCCAGCAGAAATAGTTGAACATTCCAATATTCTTCTCTGCCTCTTCTCTTTTTCCCACAGGGTGCCCTGACAATTTCACCGATTCCCAGTGTTTAAATCCCATTACTGCTTTTCAAGGCTGTATGAGGCTCATCTTTATTGATAACCAGCCCAAGGACCTCATTTTAGTTCAGCAAGGCTCACTGGGGAATTTTAGTGATTTACACATTGATCTGTGTGGCATCAAAGACAGGTAATTATTATTTCCTCTTTCTTGTATTTGTTCTTTTTTCATCCTAGTGGTTTATAAATACAGGTTGCATTAAGTGAAAATTCTGATCTGCCAACATTACAGATATTAGGCATAATAGAGCTACTAATAGAAAATACTGCAACAAAGATAGGAGAACTGAGGGGAAATGGTTTCAATTACGAGGCTCTCTTCACATTGACTTGTAGGAAATAGAGTATGCAAATTCAATCAAACTATAGATTGGTGAAAGGATTAAATTTTATGCATAAACAACATTTGATTGCTTTGAAGTTCTAGAGGAAATGAAAGAGAAGGAAAAATCAGTTGATTCATCAGAACATGTCATACCCTTAATATATAAGCTGGTTCTGCTTAAGTAAATAATCTACAATTTTTCTTGCTAGCCATTACAATACATTCATGATGAAGATATGGTACATCTCATGTGCAATACTGCCCATTCAGTGGGACAATATAATGATGGACTCTCTGCATCTGCCAGAGAAATATTTCAGTTTAAATAGTGATCTGAATCCCTCCAAAGATAAAACCTGACAGGTACCCCAGATATTCTAATAAAGAGCAGAAAGGAAATAAGAAACCAATTTTTTTTTTAAAGTATTTTGTAATTCTCTTTTGCTTCTTATGGATTTTTAGTGTCTAAATATTTCTGAATGCAAATGTGTACTTTGAAGTTGGCATGTGGAATAGGAGGTTCTGGGATTTTTTTTTTTGTTTTTAATCTACCTAAGTTCTGAAAAATAGAAATGGAACTGCTGGAAATTTCATAGCTTCAGATAGTTAAGGGAGTAATAAGGATATTTTGGAAATGCATTAGGACCTTAAGCATTTAATGTATTTTTTTCAGAGATGTTACTTAGATGGAGTTGAAGGCTGATTTCCATTATTCCTTCCTGTAGGAGGGATCAGCCTCCTGGAGCTGCAGTCTTTTGATAAGTGAGCAAAACCTCTGTGATGCAAGACCTTTGTGCTCATCTTTGTATGTTCATTTTTGTTAATTTATATGGAGAAATTACTGACTTTGCTGATCAAATCTCTTTCCACATTAAATGAGTGAATTCAGGGGAATGTGAATTTCATACTTGACGTGCCTGAAATGGTAGATGGAATTCTACCATTCCAAGGCAGAATGGAAAAAGATGCAGCTGATTTTACAAAAGGAAGCAAAATGTCATCTTTCCTAAGAACAGAGAGAATTTTGCTGTTTTCTTGGAAAAACAGATTCTTTAAGATCGAGTGGACCATTTAAAAGCACTGTGTGATTGTATGTTGAAACAAAAGAGAACTCTTGTGTTATGATGCAGAACTGTGGGACATCTCCAGTGCCTTCACTATCACCAAGTCCAGGCTATGTGCAACTCAGTGGTTCTACTGCAAGTATCTTCCTTATCTTTGGTGTCCCAAGGATGACGAGTGTTAGTCTGTGATCGTACCATAAAATTATTTAGGGCAAGGATCCAAACATAGTAAGAATGGGGTTGTTTCATGTAACACCACCTTTCTTGTTAAATATATCACACAGACAAACAAAGGTTAGATGTGATCTAATGAAGGATTTGGGGGTACTGGTTGACAGAGGCTGGACAAGCCAGAGTGTGCCCAGGTGGCCAAGAAATCCTGTCCCTGTGCTCGTCAACATTTTCATAAATGATTTGGACATAAGATTGGAAGGGATACTGAGCAAGTTCACACTCTATACAAAACTGGGAGGAGCTGTTCAGTCCCTCAGAGGCAGGGAGGCCCTGCAGAGAGGCCTTGATAAATGAGGGGTCTGGGCAGTCACCAGCTATATGAAGTCCAACAAGGGGAAGTGTCAGATTCTGCACCTGGGATTGGGCAACCCTGGATGTATGGACAGACTGGGCAATGAGAAGCTGGAGACCATTGCCACAGAGAGGGACCTGAGGGTCCTGGTCAATAGCAAGTTGAACGTAAGCCAGCAGTGCCCTGGCAGCCAGGAGGGCCAAGTGTGTCCTGGGGGGCATCAGGCACAGCATCGCCAGCCGGGCAAAGGAGGGGATTGTCCTGCTCGGCTCTGCACTGGGGCAGCCTCACCTCGAGTGCTGGGGGCAGCTTTGGGTGCTGCAATGTAGGAAAGACATTAAACTGTTAGAGAGCATCCAAAGGAGGGCAATGAAGATGTTGAAGGGCCTTGAGGGGAAGCCATGTGAGGAGTGGCTGAGGTCACTTGGTCTGTTCAGTCTGGAGGAGACTGAGGGGAGACCTCACTGCAGTTACAACTTCCTCCTGAGGGAATGAGGAGGGGCAGACACTGATCTCTTCTCTGTGGTGACCACTGACAGGACCCAAGGGAATGGCCTGAAGTTCTGTCAGGGGGGGTTTATGTTGGATATTAGAAAAAGGTTCTTCACCCAGAGGGTGGTTGGGCACTGAAACAGGCTCCCCAAGGAAGTGGTCACAGCACCAGCCTGACAGAGCTCAAGTGTTTGGACAATCTCCTCAGGCATGTGGTGTGACTCTTGGGGATGTCCTGTGCAGGGTCAGGAGTTGGACTGTGGATCCCTTCCAACTCAGCATATTCTATGTTTCTGTAATTCTAAGATTTATTGCTGTGTGCACTGTAAAGCACACGTTTCTGTAATTTTAACGCATGTGGGAATTGTGTAGCTTAATTAACATGTAAATGGGACATTTGTCTTAGTTATCTAAGCTAAAATTCTCTTTTGAGGAATATGTCTCTCTTTAGAAGCAGTTTATTTGTTACAGGTTTGTAGGCCAAGCTCATTCAGACTTGGGCTCTGAAAGCAGTGGTTAGACAGCTCACTGCAACTTGTGCCTGCTCTTAAAAAGAGAATTAACGACTTTGTTTTGGAAGATGATAAACTATTGGGATGACTATTGATGCCAGCAGTACGTTTTGGAGAGAAAATCCAGTTGTGCAAGCATATAATGCACACACCCACCCACCCTGGGATTCTCTGTATAATGTGATGAGCCTCTGTTGATTTAAATGGGGCCATCTGAAGGACTGAGCCTTAATGTGTCACTATCACTCATCTCTAGTATTTGAACAATATGTGTGCTCAAATGAACTTGCCATGAATGCCTCCTGTTCCCTGTATTTATTATTTCCATTCTTCAGTAATTATTTCTTAGGAAATACATGAGATTGGTGGCTAAGGAGACAGTGCTTTTGGAGAACAAATGAACACGACCCTCTTGCTGAACCTTCTTTGAGCAGGCAGCTTTTGTTGGAGGCTCCTGCAGCCTTAATGATCCTGTGAAAAAGGCCACCCTGTAGCTGTTCTGGTCCTGGTTGAATGGGAAGTTCAGGATGAGCCTGTTAGAGCTGAGTGCAGCAGGTAGGACATAAAGACATGGTAGGGTCTTGAGCTGAGCACAGCTATGGGCTGTCCAGGTGATGGAAGAAGGCTCATTAGCATCATCTCCTCTTAAGACACTGCTTGTTTGTAGCCCTCAGTGCAGTGCCAGCAGTGCTGATGTCCCTGCTGCTGCATATCAATTTACGTCTAAATTGCAGTCCTCTTGTATGGTACCTGCATGTTTTCCTTAGGTGACACATCCTGTATAAGGAGACATCCCCAATCTATTCATGTCAGAGCAGTGTCTGCTCCGCAAGCCCTGCAAAGTATTCCCTTCTTTGTCTCCTTCAAGACAAAGCTGCTCTTGCAAAATGTTCCCAGTGCGTTTTGGAGCAGGAAAATAGAATCTGGAAGGAAGCAATTTTTCTGGTAGCAATGTATGTGTAGAAGTCTTGGCATTATCCCCACTGCCTGCCTTCTGCTAATCCAGCTAATTATTTTCCTTTTGTTCCAGTATGTATGTTTACTATGATTAACCAAGTACAGAGTGCTCAGTCTTTTCTGAGGATGTTGCAACCTGTGGTGCTTGCACTGATCCTGTTATGAAGTGTTAGAGGTCCTGCCTGCAGGCCATTTATTCCCCTTCCAGTGAGAGGTAGAGAAAAATTGAGACAATATTGTGCTAAGCCATAGAGGTCTGCTCCATCTTTAAAAGGAAATAGATGTCATTTTATCTCTCTTTTTTTGTTGTCTTTCCAGGATTTATACTCTGTTAGGAGTGCACATCAGGACTTATTTGCTTTACACTGAATTAATAAGTCAGAAAACACAGTTTCTTACACCATGCTGGCATTTCCCCTCCATGGCATGGTACAAAGCAGAAGGTAACAAAGCAGAGATGCCTGGAAGTAAAGGTGCAATAAAGTCCTTGAATTCAGAGACATTTTGTTGGGGACAAAAGGAGATATCTTTAAACAGTCTTTTGCAGCAGGACATGCACTGCGTTGACCATCTCTGACCAAAAGCCATCTGATATGGGCCTAGACAAAAACAATGGAGACTCTCTTTGAATTTATTTTCAGTTCAGTGTGATAAAGATTAAGTTCATGGCTACAGGAACTATGCAGTCCTCACTCCTTGTGTTTTGCAAGTGTTTTTTGGGAAAGGAAGCATTGTCTGGGGGTGACAAATTAAACCTAAAAGCTTTCAGGAGAAAATCTGAGCAGTAAGGAAGTCTAATGAGAATGGAATAATGCTTTTTGTCTTTGGTCCTTAATCTACAGGGAGAGGAGGATGTCAGTGTCAAGGGATAGGGAAGTGGCAAGCAGCATAAAAAATTCATTTGCTTATAGATGCAGTAAATCAGAAGGGATTCACTCCATTCTCTTGATGCCCGCTAAGCCTCTAGCTGTAGGTGTATGGCCAGGCTCCCTGTCCTCCACCTGCAAGTAGCATGTTAGGGGCTTTACAAACACAAGATGGACTTTCCCAAGGACTTCTGCTTTAGAGAAGATAAAACCCAAAACAACAACATACAACAGAATGTCTTTTTCCTAATGGTGTTCAGTATTTTACAGTATTTGCAAAGAATTCTTGACTCTGTCAAACAGCCTCCTGGACATGGGTTAGGGAGGCAGTTACAGAGACTTGCTGTTTTCTTCATGTGGTGTTTTATCCTGTTAGCTTAGAAGGAAAACATGCTTGAAGCCATTCCCCTGATCTAGGCAGGACCCCTGAGCCTGAGCACTCATACCAAAATACTAGTCTCTCAGTATCTACAGCCTTCATTTTGAAATTTGGTGTTACTTGCAGCTGGACAAATTACGAAACACAAATCAGCCAGTGAACAAAGCAGGTGGGTGAATGTGTCCAAGTGAGGAGCAGCAGGGGGGTGAACAACCACTGTATAGTAAACACTAACCAGGGTTGCCATTTTGTGTTTAGATTTGCTAGCAGTCATGCTTCTAAATTTCTGTTCTCTATAAAAATATACAGAGCCCAAACTGTTCTTCAGAGGCTCCCTCTAAACAAAAAAAAACCAAAAAAGACAAACAAAAAAACCCCAACAAACAAACAAAAAAAAAAACCAAACAAAAAAACCCCACAAAACAGGGCTGGAAAACATCCCTTGCAAAGAAAGATTGCCTAAATTCTTTAACCAGAAGAGATTGCTAAGGGGAGGCAGCATAATGGTCTTAGGTGCTCAAAGGCTGCTGCAGCACTGGAGGGAATAATCATCGTTTCTGCCCAGGATGTGTAGGAGAGCTGCCATGGCACAGACTGCCTGAGGAGCCTGTCAAGCCTCTGTCGCTGGAAGGCTTCAGGAAAAGTTAGATGAGTCTGTGAGAAATAATAAACATGGGTGTGGGTGATCCTGCCTTGGGGTATGAGCATGGACTGAGTGATCTTCCAAGTTCCCTCCAGCTCTGTTGCATTTTCCTGCAGCTGGAACAGCTGTCCCTTGTTCTTGCTTTGGGGGCTCTCAAATGTCAACAACAAAAACAGTGCTTAAATAAATAATATAAAAAAAAAAAAAAGAAACAAAACAAAACACCAAAAAAACCCACCAAAACCATGGATGAAATGTTTCAGGAATTCAGCTCACAAAGTCTCAGACCTGTGAGAAAGCTCATTTTAGTAGATGTATCTCTCAGACAATCTCAGGCAGTGCTGCAGCTGTGAGTAGGGACTGTGTAACCCAAAGTTATGTTGTTTTTTTTTTTTTAATCACCTGATATCTATAGATAGATATATATGAAATGGGAGAGAAGAAACAGCAGTTCCTACTCATATGTGACTTCCCTGATTTGCTCTTTTTGCTTCTAAAAAGCACATGATTCATTTTTACAACTGCAGAAAAAAGCTATGTGATTGCAGAATTTATTGCTCTGGGGTTTTTTCGGATATCTTCTTTGCAAATTCCGTGATGTCTAGAATGGTGGTTAAACTCCATTATGGTTAATAATGTTTTTTCTTTGATGAAAAGTAACTTGACTTTCTTCTACTTGTCTCTGTTTTCTTGAGATCCTGTGACTTCTGGGAGTCAAGGTGCCTGTCTCTCTTTCAGATGTGGTGTAAATGAGGGTGAGAAGTTTGGAGAAGGCAGGGACTGAGGCACTGGATAACTATAGAAACATCTTCCCCTTAGTAAATCAAGATAACAGCTCTGTGTGGATCCCTTCACAACCCTCTATTTTAGTTGCTAGAAGATGAAATGCAAATCCGGTTGGATGTATTCACTGACCTCCTTTTTGGCCTGACCAGGCTTTTCCAGGAAGTGTGTCATCTCTGGGCCAGTCAGAAGAGGTGCTGTGTGCAGCTCTGACTGCACAGTCTGTAAGTCTGTCATTCAGTCCTCATGGCTGTTTCTAAAACTGACACTCTGTTGTTTGGTGTGCCACAAACTGCTCTCTACAAGGAGAGATTAAATAATCTTGGACTCTTCAGCCTGGAGAAGAGAGAGCTGGGCAGAGTTGTGCAATGAGGAGCAGCATGAAGGAGGTGAATAATAAACAAGAATGTGCAGTTTCTCACAAGTTCAAATCTTACACAACATCAAATTGGATGCTGTTAGATGCTGTAGAGGTCAAATGTAAAGGAAAAAGCCAGTAAGGCATACATGAATTCATAAGCCGCAGATGGCTGGAAGCTGGCAAAGTGTTCAGTGGGATGCTCTTGAACTTACTTCATCAGCATTTTTGCTGTGGCACTGTCAGAGTAAGGAAATTGAAAGAGAGGGGCTGTCGATCTGAAGCAAGTCTGGAGGGAGGTGATAAACTTAGGACTAGGAAGTCCAAGTCCCTCACTGTTTCTAAAACATTGTTTTCATGTATGCAGATCTCTGTACCTCTGTTGTTCAAAAACTAAATATATTGTGTCATAGCTGTGCTAATCTCCAAATACATTTGAATCTTAAGTGTGAATTTTGCTAAGTACTAATATGTTTCTCTTCCCTTGTGTCAGTGGAATAGTGGGTGTGTGGGTCTGTCTGTGTGTGGGCAAACAATGGAAGGCATAGCCTGGGGGAAATTCAGTCAGCCTCTCATTTAAAAATAAATGAAATGGGTAGGAAAACAAATATGCAGATGCTGAGAATTTGGCCACAGAGTTGAGAAGCTCTGGGATTTCCCATTCAGCAATGGGCACGAATGCCAGATTTTGTGACTAGAAATACTAGCTCTAGTCCTGAAGCTGAGTTGGTTGTTTGCTGTGGTTGGCATCCTGTTCAGAGAATAGATGCAGGAATGTGGGCTCAAGAGATATTGCAGCTCAAGAGTTACCATGGTTATTAGGAAAATGTGCCAGAAAGTCATTAAACCTCAGTCCAGAAACACGGTGGATTTCCAGCCCTTCATCATACGGCACAGATGCTCCCTTTGGGCTGAGCAAGGCTGGCTGCTCTTACCACAGATGGACCCCTTGGAATACAGCAGCAAGGGCTGCAGTGTTTCCTGGAGCCTGAAGGCATGGCTTGCTTAATCTTGTGCACTTCTTGCCTGCAGTGGGACAAACTGCTTTGCAGTGTTAGAGAAGAAAATTCCATTTGCAGGAGTTCTTGCACTCTGTGTACACAAACAGGTAAGATCTGGTGTACTTTCTGCTACCAGCTCCTTCGAAGTCTATAAAGAAAAGTGCTTAGGAGGCATAGTTGTTGGGGTAACTTGTGCCAAAGAGCTGTCCTGAATAGGAAACTGGTCTCTTTTTCCTTTGAATTGGCACCTTATATGGAAATAGTCTCCTTTGCCCCTCAAGGTAGTTCTGGACAAATGTTTGCATTCACCAGGCTTTTGAGGCAAATCCTCTTGAAACACACCTGTACTGGTGACATTGGTTCTATACATGTTTTTAACTCCTCAGCCCCCTTCACAAAGGATGAGGTATTTTTGTTGCCCAGTGACAGAGAAAACTCTGTTTAGGAATCTGCAATGTCATGATTCTGTCATTCCTGCCAGAACTCAAATACCTTGAAGTGATAGACTTTTTGGTGGCAGTTTTTCCCTGGACAGAGGTGGGGCTGAGGCAGATGCAGAAGCACGGTGTTGTACACCCACTGTTCTATTGTCATAAGTTCTATGCATGATTCGCCCTTGAGTATGTTAGACTGGCTTGTCTTCACATTAAGAGGGCCTTTTGTGCGTTGAGCCTGTCCTTATCCATAAAGGAACTATGAGGGTGGCCAGAGCCTGCTTTTCTCCATGCTCAGGTTCACAAGTTTGCATAGATAATGCATGTGTTGCTCTCCCTGCCTACAGCTGCTGAGGTACTTTAATCAGATTGCTGCAGCTCATGTTGATTTTGCGCTGATGAAGCTCTGACTGGGTTGTCCTATTTTTACTTGGCTGGCACCTTGCCCTCGCTGTAGCAAATACTGACAGTACTTGTCAAGGACAACACCAGGGACTTCACTTCCCTTAAGTGACCTGGGGGAGAGGGGGAGGAAAAAAAATATTCACGTTGAATCCACCTTGGCAGATGGACGGATGGCGCATCTTGCAGGGCATCCTGGGAATTCCAGCGATCTGCCACGAGGAACACAAACCTGACTTCAGGTGTTTTCTTATGAATCCTGGCAGTGCACCATCTCTGTAGCATCAGTGGGAAGACAACAAGCACATGCTGATGTTACCATCCTTATTAAACCAAGATTCATCTGCATATTCCAATTCTCCCAGCAAATCCAAATGGAGAGAGCAGCATGTGGTATCCATAAGAATCACTGCAATGAGATTGGCATTAACAGTTGTACTTTATTAGGGAGAAATATATGGAGCTGATTCATGAGTTGGCTTCCCTGAACTGCTTCAGTTGTGGAGCACAAATAGTGTCCTTAGTTCCTATTCTTTTATCCCTACCTGTGTTTTATCTGTGAAAATTCTTCATAGTATTTTCTAAATAAATTAGCTTAAAATGTTCTTTTTCCTTGCTAAATAGAGCTGACCTTTTAAAACCTGCTGTATGCCTATTTCCTTTGTGGATTCTATTACATTTTATTATCAATTTTTACTTGTAAGAAAGAATATATTTTTTTTTTACTTTTTCTTCCTTTACTTTTAGTGCTGAACTTAACATTGCTTCGTGTGTTGTACTGTCAAAATGGGCCTTTGGGAAATTAATTAGTATTGCAGGTGAAGGGTGTTAGGATAAATCTGATAAAAGCACAGTGGTTTTTTATGTTTCTTAACTCTCCTTTTAGATTTAATGTATGCCCTGCAGCAGAAGCCTAACTTCAATATGATCCTCTCACCCCCCGGCTTGGCCATGCAAGTGAGAAAATACCCTGGCTAATTATGTCCAGTGAATTTTAATTTTTTTTTTAGAGTGTCAGGCTGGGATTAAAAAATCAGACACTTAGTATTGTATTTATCCCCACATAAATATCTGCAGTGCATTGCAGAAGAATAATTTAAAAAATCCCAACCCCAATTTGGCATCCATCCTTTTCATTCTCTATAGTTTTTCTATCTTCATTATTTAGTGCCTTCTCTGCAGAAATGACAATTATTTTATACTGCATATTACTTTCTCTTTGCAGGAAATCCTCTTATGTGTTCCCTTCTTGGTTTTGTAGCAATGAGTGGGATGTTTTTACATCACATCCCTTGAATTTGGATGGTGATCAAAGCTGGAATGAACTGAAGACATAAGAGGGGATGTCATGTGATGTCATGCGTCCTTTTTCAAAATATTTCTGATTCTGGGTAAATCCAAGTTTGGTTTGAGAATTGCCCAACTATGTCTCCATCCTCAGCCAAAACAAAGTATTTGGACTGTACACCTTCAGATGCTGGAATACCCAGATCTAGATTTTTTCCTTTAAATGCTGCAGGAGAGACTGTCCTGTCTAGATATAAGGATCTGATAGTCCAGATTAGTAGTTCTTCTGATATTTTGTATCACCTTAAAAAGATCACTTAAGTCCTGTGAGTGAAAATTTTCCCCCTTATCTTTTGTCTCTTTTGCCTGTTTTAGGATTCAGTGGACAGATAGCTCAGGGCATACTGAAGCTTCATGTCTTCCTCCAGTTTATATAAGGAAAATGTGAAAAAGTTTTCAAAAAGTTTCTCATGCTTGGCACTTTGTAAAACACTTTGGTTCGTGCTTGTTCAGCAAAAATTAGGATATTGTTAGAAATGTGTCTTCCTTTTTCATCATATTGCCCTTAGAGAAATTCTGTTTTTTTTCTACTTCCTCTATACTAAGCCCAAAGCAAAACACTGGAGATAATGATGTGGAAGTGGAATGGGGAAGATATCTTGAATCCAAGCTATGTTATGTGGTGGGGAAGGAAAAAGGGAAAAAATGTATCTTAATGACTTAATGACCTTGTAAAGATCAATATACCGTGAAAAAAATAGTATTAGAAATAGAGGACTACCTGATGTTCTGTGAGAGTTGTACAATCTCTTGGGTCCTCCCCTAAAGTATGCACCTACATCACAAATTAGACATGCTAACTAATGGAATTAAATTACTGGAATTACACCCATGCAGGTAGCATTTTGAAGTGTGATCTTGGAAATCCTCTCAATACCGCCCAGGTTTTAAGATGGAAGAACAGGGTGCAGAAAAACTGAGCAAGATTTAATAAATTCAAACCCACAGGCATCAAAAGCCTGGGTGCTGGAATTAAAATCCCTGAAATTCTGAAGAGCATCCCCTCATCTCCTCATATCTATTCTAATGTTTAAAGCAG
This sequence comes from Corvus brachyrhynchos, assembly GCF_000691975.1. Lineage (NCBI taxonomy): Eukaryota > Metazoa > Chordata > Aves > Passeriformes > Corvidae > Corvus > Corvus brachyrhynchos. The sequence continues at coordinate 10,906,557 of NW_008239283.1, forward strand.
CTGCATAAAGCAGGTAATGGCAGAGCTTCTCTCTAATAGCTTAAGGGCTGATCGACAATGAAGTGTAATAAAACCATGTAGCACAGTTTCCTGCTCTTGGACTGGGATATGATCTTCACGCTGTCAGATGCTCTTGCTCAGTGATAGAAAACAGGAAAACATTTGGACAAAGCAAATTCCCAGAAAAAAATAGGCAGTCACAGTGGAAAATGCTACCTCTGACGAGGGGGCGGTGTTCTAGGCTTTGTGTTTCTTTAATGAGAATGAAAAGGAATGCTCAGATTATTTGGATAATGCATAAATTGGTTTGCTTGCCCTGCCTTAATTTTTCCCTGTCTTTGTTTCATGCATGCAAGACCAGCTGCAGAAAATGACAATTCAGGCCCACAAAGTGTTCACTAGTCTGTGTAAGTGCTGTGTTTCAGAGCAAAATAAAGACAGATGCTTCAGATTCATCAGTATCATTCAGTAAATCCTGTAGGGGGTAGGTAAAAAATCAGTTTGAGCAGGGTGAATGCCTTCCTGTAACTGCAGTGACTTATACATGTGGAAAGGTGCTGAAATTGGAGAAAGTCAGCTTTGTCCCTGTGAGTGTAGGGACTTCCCACTAGGGTGGGAGAGGGGATTTGTCCTGAATGAGACCCATGTGGAGAAAGAAGGCAGTTTGAAGGTAGGTAAGGGGCTAATTTATTGGCTTTTGAAATCCAGCTTGAGTGTGGAATTGAGTTGGGGGGAACCTGAATAGAGCTCACTCCCATTGCTGTTCCCTTTAGAGTAAAAATCCATGGGATGTGCAATGCCACGGTAAATTAAAGGCCAAATATGGGGATGCAAGCAGAATATAATATCATATCTTCCTTTGTTTGTTTGATTTTTGCAGATGGCTTTTCTGCTTTTGCTTTGTAAAATGATGAATTCTAAATGGAACAGCTGTCTGTACAGGATGGTTTATTTGTTTCCCTTTTTTCTTTTTCAAATTTATTTATATAAAATCCTTTCTGCTGATGCTAAGCCAAACTGTCAGCACATTTACCTATATTAAAAATTTAGGTGTTCTAACAACAAAGCAATCAAACCTTAAAAAAATGCCTTAGATTTATCTAAGGCACAGGTAACAGGCTTTTCCTTCACTGCTGCCAGTCCCAGCACAACCTTCTCTACAGTTCTGTCCTACTCACATGCCTGAGGACTGTTGGCATCAGCGTTCAGATCTTCTAAATCTTGGCCTCAGTGGTATGCAAGAGCAGGGCCTGAGAACCAAGGAGACCAACAGTGGAAATAGTAATATATTTTGAAAGTTTTTTCATCAAGTTTTACAGATCTCACAAAGAAGAAAAACTGACCTTTGTGAAAAATTACTGAGATGAGAGAAATACCTTTCTTTTTTTTTTTTTTTTTTCACATCAATTCAGTAGGAAAGACTAGATGATTTCCACAATGGGAAAAAAAAGAATTGTCTGTTCACATTATTCTTGTTCTGTTTGTAGAACTCCATGAGTACTCGTAACATAATAAATTTAGGAAAGGAAACATAGATGACTTAAAAAATAAAAAACACCACAAGACTTTACGGTGAGTTGTTGGTCAGTTTTCTAAAATTGCAAGAGGAGAGAGAATTTGGAAGGTGTGGTGATGAGGAATACCAGAGGTCTGAACAGCATTAATTCTTTTGCAGCCTGTCATAATACTGCTTTTACACACTTTTTCTCTCTTCCTCTGGTTCTGGTAGCTCTTTTTTCTTCCTTTAGTTAAGGACACCTAACCCACTATTTTACCACAAAAGGACATCCAGGGGAAAATAAGAGTGGGATGTGCTTTTGCAGTATTTTTTCTGATGCTCTCAGATCTTCATTAGTTTTCCCCTTGGTAAACCTCTGAAGTTGTTATACATTGTCTGTCTGGTAACATTGCTAAATTTCTCTTTGAAATGATTGTCTGGTCTCCCCTTGAAGCCATTTCTTGTATCAAAAATAACCTTTGGCAAGGAATTTCCCAGATTTACGGCTCAGCACAGCAGGGCTGAAATCCATGCTGTTGCAATTGGCCTCAATCTATTGAGTTTAGTGGAAAGACATCATTTTACTAAAGCAAAATACAGTCTGTTACAGCAACACCATCAGTTTCATCAGACATGCATGCACACTATATGAAGTCATCTCTTTTAATGTTATATTTTGTTAATTTTAAATGAGATACCTGCTGGCTGTAAATAGGAAAACATGCTGAAATAAAGTGAATTTGATACGGTATTTAGGAAAATGCTTTATAGATAGAAAATCTTCAGGTATTTTTTTTGTTACAGCATTATTGAGTTTTAGGGACTTAGTGCTTGTCTAAAAATTATGTGTATTTACAGTCTTGATATTGAGGGTATGTGCTCCTTTTTTCTTTCTGTAATGGTTCCCTTTCTTTCCTCTGTACTTTGGAAGAGTAGAGAGTAGTGCTGGATGTATTGTGCTGACGGTAACAAAATCTCTGAGGTGCTTATTGAAAGTACACTGGGTTTATTTCCAGTCAAGTGTAACATCAAATGTGTAGAACTCCTTCAGCCTTCCCACTCAAGTAATTTTTGCCATTGTTATTTCTTCATCATTCCCATCAAAGGGCCAAATTTCCCTCCTAATGTCTGTGCAGTTTCTCCTTTGATTTCAGAGGAAGCACATGTAGAGTTTTGGAGGTGAATGTTTCATCCAAGGACAGTGAAGGCTTTTGTGCAGGCTCTGCATATTGTTCACGTAGATGGCTAAGGTGTGCATTTTCCAGCTTGGCTGAATGAGGGAAAAAATTATTTGCTTCACTTATTTTTATTTTTTTTTAATAATAATTTTTCACCGTGATATATATTACCTGAACAAACGGGGAAGATCAGAGTCCCTGGTCTGTCACAAACTTTCTTAGACAAATCCATAAATTTTCAAGTGTCTCATTTATGTTACTTGCAAAAATTGAGTTGCGCTGTTTGTTCATTTCAGTTGCAAATAGGTCAGGGGCTGTGTGATGCGAGTTTTTGTCTATGAAACTTTCTATGATACCACTGCATTTTTTGCTGAAAGTGTTTGTTTCTACTGAAATGCAAATATTAATTTGTATTTTAAATTGCATGTATTTAAGTCCTTCAACATGAGGATCTAGGACAGTTCACAAATGGAACAATCTGTGACTTATCCATGCCTTGATTAATTTTAATCATAGCTATTTCTTAACTTTGAGTTCTCTCACAATTAGGATAAATTTTGCTTCTAATGAAGACACAACTGCTCAGCTAGAATGGGATTATGGTAATTGTTAGAGTTGCAAAGAAATTTGTTTCATAAGCTTTTAGAAGGGTTAGTTATCTGACCAAAAACAAGATCAATGCAGTTGGTGCTAATTAAAGCAAATAGACTAAGGAATAAAAAAGATTTAATTCTGAATTTATGAATATCATTAAAAGCTTACATGGTTAATTTGACTTGCATTTTGTGCATTGTTGGGAGGAGGAAAAGTGTTTGCATTTGTAAGACAAGTAGAAATGGGAAGCGACCTTCAAACTTTGTAAAGTCTTTAAAAGGAAACTGTTTCAAGGGAATAAATGTGGCTAAGCCTCTAATACAGGCCTTTGGCAAACCACAAATGACTAGTAATTAGCTCTACTGCATTGGGTTAATTAATAAAAGGTAGCTTAAGATAGGCAAAAAGCATATTTGTCCATTACACTGATGATGTAAATTAAGATAATAACACAGCACTATTCTTTTTTTCTCTCCAAAGAGCTCTATTAACATCATACATTTCTTCTCACCAGCATCCCTCTGATGTGAATAGAACTTCTGCTGTACAGGTGACATAAAGGAATGTTTATCACTAGATAGCAAGTGGAATTAAAGGCAGTGGGCTGAGGGCAAGGGCAGGCATAACCAAAGTACAAATATGAATAAATGTGCTCCCACAAGCGAAATTCACATGTATCACCACAGAGCTCTTGTACCCCTGTGCTTTGCTTCTGGGATGAAGCTGCTGGGGAGCTGCTGGTTCAGGGTCCTGCAGGGCACAGCAGGGTGCAGGACCCAGTCCTGTTTGCATCATGCCATAAGGCTGCTCCTGCTCTCTTCAGCATCGACCCAAAGCTTTAAATCTCACTGCAGTATTGGCAGGAGTAGGTGTGATGGCAGAGGGGCTGGCTGGGCTCTCGCTGCACCAGCAGGCTGTTGGACTGAGAGATGATTGCCCAGCACACCACTAACAACCAAAATCTCACCCTTCTCAGAATTCCTGCCTTGTAAAGATGGGGCAAACCCAGAGGTTTTGGCCTTCCCCTTTGTTTCCTTTTTGGTTTAGAAACTAGGTGTTCTCCCACAGCCCTGGAAGTAGCTCCCTGGCAAGCTAGAAAACCAGGAGTGTAATTCTCATACTGTCCTCATTTTGTACTTGAGCTCAGTGATTAATAAAAGCCATGACAATGATTTTTATAAGACCAATATATATCATAATTGTTTTAATATTGTTACAGATAGTTATAAATAACATGCTTTCTTCTTGAATTCCTTATTTCTCTAGTATTTGAATAATGAATAATTACTGCAGTAATTGATTAAGGATTAATAAAAATAATTAATCTTTCATGTTAATATTTTATATGCTCTTTATAATTTTATGTATAATGGTATAAATAGTGATCAAGTGAACCTGTGTTCAGGAGTGAATCTCAGACTCCCTGATAGAGATTAATAGATGTAAGATTGTATGAATGAGCATGGAGCATATTGAGAGCAAGAGGTTGCTCTGATAAGCCTCTGGGCACAAACAGGTTTCTTTGGGTTGTCAAGATTTGGCAGCTCTAAACAGCCTTGGACTGAAGCAAATTGATGAAAACTTGGCTGATGAGGCTCAGAAGGCTGGTGAAGATGACTGTTAGTGACATACAGGTTTTCTGTTTTCATGCATGAAAAAGGTTTTAATTTTAAGCTATCTGGAAGAAACAGATTGAAAGCCACTGCTAAGGGCAATATACATACTTAAGTGCAAAAAAAAAAAATCCTAAGGATGAGATGAATTGCAATAAAACCATGTCTTCAGCTAGAAAAATCAAGGTAGCATCAGTGATATCACACTAACACCCTGGAAAGATCTGGCATCAAAAGAGTTTTGAAGCTCAAATTACGGCAAAGCAAATCCTAATGGAGTTCTGTAGTGTAAAGGATAAATTGATGTTTCCTCTCCACCCACCCATCACAATTGAATCAGCAGTATAAACAAGTTATTTATTTTTCAAAAGTCAGACATACTGTGTAAAAGAGATTAATATACAGTAAGAGGGAAAAAATAAAATGAAAAAAAGGCAAATAAGGGAACAATCTGTTTCCATTTAAGCTGGTGTAACTCCATGGCACTGCCTGCGTTTATGCCAGGGGAGTTCAGATCAGCATTCACTTCTTGTCCTGGAGATTGAATTTATCTCCCACAGCTTTTATTTTTGTTCATTTCCTGAGCTGCATGCTGTTGTGCCTCTTTCTTCTTTTAATAATTTGTTTCACAATAATACTTCAGAGGCACACCAACTAAAATGAGGAAAAGAGAGTACAAAACTCATAATAGAAGCATATTTTTCCTCTCACTTCAGAGATTTGCATGCTGTTAGCATTACCACAAATGTAACTCAGCCTAATTTTGATAACAGTGGTGCCTGTTTAATCAGAGAACAGGGGATTCCCCTTTGAAACGAGATTTCAATAGCATTTTCACCTGCTACTTTTCTTGCTCTGTACTCGGAAAGTTCAGGACACATTAATTGCTAACAAGTGGAATGTTTTTCTTTAGAGTGATCTTTACCTGTGTTCTAGATAGCTTAAATGTTGTTTTCTTCAGTGCTTGTATTGTACACAAATCACAGAGAAAGAAATAATTATTTCATTACACAGTGATTCAGCCCTAGGAAACTCTTGCCTGAATGAGGAGTTGAGACAGTTCTGTTTTGTTTGCTTTTTTTTGTTTTTTGTTGTTGGTTGGTTTTTTTTTCCCACCACATTATTTTTTCAGAAATATTTATAATTAATTACATTTTTTTAAAACTGTCTCAGATGTTTACCCAACTACTGTGAACATGGAGGAAAATGCTCCCAGTCCTGGACCACCTTTTACTGCGACTGTAATGATACAGGCTACATGGGAGCCACCTGTCACAACTGTAAGTAAACCCACGTACAATTTTCATTTGTATTACATCCACATCATAATCACAGTGGTCATTAGACACTTAATAGAATTTAGCTGGGCTGAGCTGGCTAATTTTAATCTGTGTTTGGTGCTTTAAGTCAATTTTACCACCCTGGGCTTTGTTTTTAGATCATATGAAAGTCCCTGTTGCAAAAACCCAGTTTTCAACAGTTTATGACTTCGAAATTTTGCTAAACTATTATTTGGGCTGCTGCTATTAACAAGAATACAGTATTTGAAACAGGCAGTACACAAAACATTCAGCTACGGAAATCCACAGCAAAAGGAATATTAACGTGTTTTAAAGGTTTAAAAACCCCCATCAAACAGTAGAGGAACAAAATACTGTGAATTCTGGTAAAAAATAGAGAAAGGAAAAGCCAAAATAAAATCTCTTCATACAGCTGGCTAAAAGGGAAAACAGAAAATGGAGGTAAACTTCCAGTTTTTACACAGGAAATATAGAGAAAAAAACAGTGAGTAAGAATAACAATTCCAGGAATACAACTATAACCACTCCGAGTGTTTGATGAGCACTTGGGCACTGCAGATAGGATGACATTGGTGGGATGGATTTTTTTTTCCCTGTTAAACTAAAAAGCAGAAGAGAAGGTACTTAGTGGTTTGAAGCTGAGAATATTGCCAACCATACTGTCATTTTGGAGACTTTAATGGCTTGCTAGTTAACAGTGAAATAATTTGTGGAGTATGCAGCTGACAGGAGAGTCTGTTGAGAGATCTGTTCATAGATTGATCACCTGAACTCTGTGTTGTAAACACAAAGCAAGCCAAGGGTTTTGTGCGGAAATCATGCCAAGCCAGATGAAGAGAGGGAAGAAAAAGGCTGACTTTATAGTTTTAAAAAGAGGCCTTCCTTTTTGTCCATTGCTTTTGTTATTCCAAAAGGCATCATACCTCTTCAAAGCTCATAAGGCCATAGCAGGGTATTTACACCAGCTGATGTCTGGTGTAAATGTGATGACACCACTGAGAACTAGGTGGCCAAATCAGGTGGTGAGAAGGGAGAGGCTCCTTGGGGAAGGAAGAGAACTGTCACTATTGACCGTCAAAGGTGATTAGGGACACTCAACTCTGGGCTACATCTGTGCTGTCATATTAGCTTGGGGGCTGAGGCTCACTGTGTCTGTGCCAGCTCAGTGTGGCTTCTGTCCAAAGGAGACCATCTCGTTACCACAGAGAACTGGTTCATGACTATTTCCTCCATAGACACTTCCATGGAGCTAGTGAAGCCTCCTGCTTCTGTCAACTCGTGTCTGCACTTCAAAGGCACATACATAGCTGCAGTTATTTAAGGTTCACTGATGTTGAACTACTCTGAAAAGTTTCTTAGGAAGCTCTTGTGTTAAGCTGTGCACACCTGTGATGTACAGATATTCACCTGCTCAGCTTATTTACAACTGATTTATCAACAGCTAATTTGATTCCAGCTAGATTGTGGAGCCAGCTACCCTGTGAGCCAAGCAGCGCTGATAAACAGCAACATTAGTCTGGAGAAATGCATTCATCTGCTTGAAATATGCAGTGAAACCAATTCAAAGCTGGTGGGCAAATGCAGACTGTTGATAAGAAACTTGCAGAACAAGAGACGTTATCACTTCCAGCTGATAGTGGTTGATGTGCAGGAGTACCTTTTAGTAGGTGAATGAGAGGCACAGATTTGATCACAGCATAACTCCAGAATATCCTCAATGTATAGGAAACTCTCCAATCATGTAATTCAGTGTAGTTCTATCAAAGTAAAACATCTTTTTTAAAAGGTTTGAAACGTTATCCCAAGAGATTTTCATTTTTCTAGAACACTGAGGCTGACAGCCCTGAAATTGAACTTATACCTTTGGAGAGGCTATTTCTTTTATTAAACTGCCCTTCAGACCCAAATCCATGCAGCAGTAAGGGAAAGATTTAGCTGTCAAGTGAAACAGTGTGAATTGTTTCAGTGTTTCCTGGATTAATTTTTGTCTTAGTTACATCACTGTAGGTTTTGCCTCATTTTGGTATTGTGAGATGGGTGCCACTGGTTGAAAACCATAAAAAGACCCATTCTTTGTCATAGTTTTAGGAAGAACTGCATGGCATGCATCTGTGAGCCAGATTTAATTGGTTTATGTTTTGCTACCCCAGACTGGGAGATCTTAACCATTTTAAAAACTGAGATCTGAAGAGAAATTGCCCCTGACTTACTGTCATCATATGTGAAATATTGAAATACATCTTATGGTTGGTACATAAGCAGTCTTATTTTTAGTTCCAAATATTCACGGACCACACTGGATTCTGCTGTGAGGAATAGCTAACAATACATACTATCTCTTCTCCAAAGAGTTTGCAGCTCAGTTTCTGAGGGTATAAAAACATGCTGGGACAGGTGATGGAATGCCAGAAAGGCTTCATCAGCATCAGGTTTCAGTCTAACAAGAGCATAATTATTTCTAGGCTTTCTTATAGCAAAATAGTCATAAGGTAGAGATTAAAAAGAGAAAGAAGTTGGGTGCTTGCAGACACAGAGCAACATGGGAGAAAGCAGTAATGTGCTTGTTTGAAAAATATAAGCCTCTGGCCAGAGGAGTTTGACATTTTTGACAAGGCAAATGTCAGAATCACGACAGGTAAAGAGGTTGGAAATGTGCCATGAAAAGCAAAGATAAATAGTTTGCATTTGATGCAACATAGGGGAATTAGACAGTGTCAGAAAAGAACAGTAAGTTGATGGAAGACACAGCTGGGACAATATTTGCAAGACTGTGTCAGATATGTGGGACAAAATTGTGTCTGGCATGTCTGAAAATGGGTAGTTGAAATTCAAGATGTGTGGATGGAGCAAAAGCATACATCTGAAGGTACATGGAAAGAACTGCCTGCTCTAGACATGACCTTAATATAATCTTACTAGAGGCAGTTACTTGCCTGCAAGCCTCAGGTGTCGTCCTGATCACTCCAAATCCCTTCTGATCCTGAAAGCTCCTAAACTCTCACGGGATGTTTGGCAATCTGCCTGGTCCAGATGAGGGTTCACTACTGAACAGGGTGTGGTCCTGTCCCATTGAAGAGCTATTTTGTGAGAGATAGTTTCACACTAAAGTATCATCTGGTCCTGCTTCCATTCTACTCTCCTCTGAACTTTACAGTAAATGCTAGTAAAATAGTGTTAGAACCTGTATGTGTTTTCTGGGTTTCACTAACATATAAGAGTCTTAGTGTTTTCTAACAGGTAGTTTCTTTCTTGCAAAGCTTATTGCCTGATGCATAAGCACATTTCTTTGTTTAGCAACAGTTAATCCTCCTTTACCAGCTGCCATGGGGAATGTTATCGATATCTTCCAAGTCTTCTGTTGTTGTGGCTTGGTTTGGGTCTGGGTTTTTTTTTTTCCTGTTTTGGATTTACCTCTCATTGTTACTTGTTCCAGTGAAATTCACATCTTCTTCCTGGCTCCTCACAGCACTGACGGGCACTTGTGTTTCCATCTCTGTACTTTCTGTAGCTGTGAAACCCCAAAGCATGTGCTCTGCCTTGCTCTCACAAATGCACGTGATGGTAAATGTGGAATGAGTGCTGACCATCTCCAGATGCCCATTTCACTGCCCACAGTTTGGGGAAACTGGGAGTCATGGAATAAACTTACAGGATATAAAGCCAACTGTAGGTGATTTACATTTGATTGTGTAGGAGTTTTGTTGCGCCTTAGTTTCTCCACCTCTGTTGGAAAGAAGATCCAATTTGCAGACAGGTTAAAAGGTGTGTGATCTATATTGTCTATTGAAACGGTTTGGGCTCTTTTGAAACTTACTGCTACTTGAGCTTATCTGTAGCTGAGACAGTGCTTTGAGAATACAATCATATGTCAGTTGCTAAAATGTGTGGCTTTGCTTTTTGCTTTATCTTTTAAATGTGCTTCGCATAGCTTGCATTTAGATAGGTTGGAAGATGAGCTCAGCTGAAGTGTTTTGGCAATAGATATTTTCCCAGTTTCTCCAGTGTGGTGGGTAGCCTGCTGATCTGTCAGGTATTGGAGTAGTCTGATAAATTCCAGATAGGAAAGGATCCATTATGTAATCACATGTGTGAATCATGGCAAAACAGATAACAATGTAATGTTCATTTTCTGTTTTCCTCCTTTAGATACAAACACTGACGGTAGTACACAGCTTGGGAAAAAGGCCTGGGTGGGATTCAGCTAATCTATCTTTTGCTGTCCGGTATTGTGATATCCAAGCTAAGATAGTGGTCTGGTCTGTCTTTATTTGTAAAAGGGAGTGTGAGCTGCTTTCAGAGCTGAACTAATCTCACTGGGAGATAGGGTGTCCACGGCAAGGTCATGGACCACCTCTGAAGTCTGTTGTCTGTAGGGGGAGGCTGTCCTATCTTGGACATACAGTAGGCAACTGAAGGTAGGTCAAAATTATAGGTGGGAAGAGAGATAGAGGGAAACTGAGATAGGCGAATTAAAGGTCTTAATTTTTATATACATATATATAAATTAATATATGTGTTAATGGAAAATGCATAGTTTAAAAGCTGCATAGTCATCCCTGTGATACTATTAATTCTTGTAATTATCATGTGATAGTAAGAGCAGTAGACCAGTGTAAAATGGCCCTGAGATACAGAATGTTATAACTTTATTGCAAGATAATGATTAGTGATCTCCTCTTTCTGTGAGTTATGCTAGTCCCTTAGAAAGCCTCATCTTGCCCTTCTATACTTCTATTATTTTTATTTATGATAGTTTTCAGGTGGTTTTTAGTCTTACATGATTTTTTTAATTCCAAAGAGTGCTGAACATTGATATAAGAGATGTTGAGAAATATAAAATAATGATTTTATTCCTCATATTCTGGGATTGTCAACATGTCCCAAAGCTTTGCAAGGTGATAATTAACAGAATGTAATTTAATTCTGGATATTTGCTTTGGTGTGTGATCTATCTCACACATACAGGCATATGTCTTATTGGCCTAGGTAATTGCTGGAGGAAAGAGTCATCCAATAATGGAAATGTCATATAGTCATTGATATGGCATAAACTTAACATAACTTCAGGCTTTGAAAATGTATTTTTTAATATTAATATGCTTACTGCATATATCATTTTTTATCTGAAAAGCTTAATATAGCTTCAGCCAGATTGTTAGTGGTACTGGAGCTGCATCTTAAAATGCCAGCTGTGGGTTGGTAATTCTCCTGTGTTCCAAGGTAGGGAGATAAGTGCAGTTTGCTGGCTGGGCAAATGAAGTTTAGAGAGTTTCTGTCTAACAGATGCCTAACAGTGAATTGGTAGTGTAATTTGCATGTCCTGAGTAGCCAATTTTCCTGTCTGAGGTTCTTGGAACAGGGTTTTTCCATATGTGTTTAAACACACTGGTTTTCTTTGACTAAAGAAAACACATTTAATATTCATATCAAACCTTCAGTGCTGTACTTGATGTTCCTGCATATTTTTGTTCACACCATGCTTTTGGAATATGAATTTTCATTGTTTATTTTGTGATAAGTTACTGTGTTATTAATGCTTTTCCTTCAGTGGTGTTCATTTAAAAAAAGTTTTTCCTTTTGCCTCAGATTTCCTTATAAATAACACATTGAATATTCCTCTTTGGGACTTTGCTGCAGAGCAGAGGGTGTGGAGGACTCACTCAGTCCTTTTTGAAGCCAGCCAGGTGCGACCATCCTCTGAGGGATGTGTGGAGTTTTCATCAAGACCGAAATACCGAGCTCTGCACAGCATCCCTCACCTCTTTGATTACTCCTGTCCCTCCAACACCACTCTTAAAATGGTCTAGGTTTCCCTGGCTGCTTTCCTGCAGCAGCACGGCTTGCAGGTGACCCTGTACCAGCGCCAGGCTGGGGTCTGGGATTGTTACAGCTGCTGGGGTCTGTGATTGTCACAGCTGCCTTCCAGCCACAGCAGGGAAGTGACAGGGGAGGATGGCTTGACACAACCTTTCCTACCTTGGCCAGAGGGAGCCTTAGCTTGGATGGTAGGAAATTGTCTAATAACCAGGTGTAATGGGAGTATCTGCCCTGAACATCCATTTCAGTGGCCCTGTGATAAAAGGCATTTTAATTCTATCTGTGGAAATAACATATTCTTTATCAGATGAGTAAGTACATATTTTAAAAAGGAAAAAATAAGCCATCTGTCATCCAGGCACGTCACAGCAGAGACTGCATTAGTCTGTCAAGAGCAGCGCTGTCACAATCCAGGTTTCAAGAGTACAGATTTCATTTTTCTGGCATTTAACAAGACAATTGTATTTTAAGGGTGAGAATGATGATTATTCCCAGAGTTCATTGCCTGTACTAATCCCTCTGCTGTTGAAATAAGAAACTTCCCATTGCATATTGCTTTATTTGTTATTTAGAAAAAATGTTTGGTTGAGTGCTCAATATTCTGAGTCTGTAAGAGCAAATCTGTCAGGTCTGAGGTACATGAGCAGAGATTGAAATAGTCATCTCTGATCTGTCTCCAAGAGCTCTGAGCATTTTGTTGAGAATGCTTAATTTGGTCTGGTCAGCATTTGTGTATATCTCTTTTCCCAAGGTCAGTCTATGGCTGGTTGAAGATCCTGGCAGAATCCCCAGCTCTTACTGGCCCTTCCAGTCTAACCAGTACATAAGTTCTCACCTCTGAATACAATAATAATTATCATTATAGGGGTTGTTATTACTCTGTCTAAGGTGCAATGAATTACAAAATGATTAAATGAGTCTGAAATGATGTTGCAGCAAGTATTCTGTCTACATTTTTTCATGACTTTATAATTTTTTAGAGATGATAAAAGCAATTCACTGCTGCCACATTTTAGCTGGGAAGTGGACAGTGTCAGCACCTCCCAGTGAAATCAAGCATTAAAGTTCTTTAGGTCTCTTCAATGTATTTTATTTATTGTATCACCATAAAATGTTCTCTCCCTCTGAGAAATTGAAAATTATCAGCTAGATTATGAGAATCTAATCTTGAAGCAGCAATACTACAGGATTCATTTTGGTAATCATAACTAGTACAGCTCATTCTGAATCCCTAGCTCATGTTTCATACAATGAAATCAATTTCCAAAGCAATTGGGAATAATACAGTGGGAACAAAATACTGGGAATTTTAAGGCTTACTTTTATTTTTTGAGCAAAGTTATCTTGGTGGCCATTAAATTTGAAAAGGGCAGAGTCCTCTGAGGAAAAAAACCAAACTGCTTTTCATTTGGAATTTAACATTCTTGGTAGTGTCTATATTAGTAACATGCTGCTGGGTGCAGCAGAGAGAAGTTTACCTTGCCTGGTGTTCCCACCAGCAAAACTGAAGTCTGGGTGTCCCTGTAACCTTTACACTGAGTCCAGCAGCAAGCAGGATCTTAAATGTGGGGTATGAGGTGCATCTTACTGGGTGAATTGCAGGTTCATGCACCTGTTGAAGAGAGGGGCTTTAAATATGTTGCTCCTTGAGGGTTATTTGCAGAAGTTCAAGTCTTTGTACAAAGAATGGTCTTTCTTTTTTTAGCCAAAGTAGAACTGAGGTGAAAAAATGAAAAAGTAGCCTGAAAGAGAGGAGAGGTTTATAAGTTAGGAACATCAGGGCAAAGGAAACAGAGCTAAGGACTTAGGAACTGAGAGCATCTAAAGGCTCATCTGCTGAGCAGCTCCCCAGTGGAACAGGAAGCCTGTGCTTAGCGGGGGCTGACGTGGAGACTGCAGGTGAGCTGCGTAGGGCAGAAGTAACATTGGGAGGCAGATGGCAATATAGTAACGGGTAGTCTGTGAAAAACTGGGCAGAAAAGGTCTTCTATTGGAAAAAAATGGAAGTTTGACCTTGGAAATGTTTGTGCTTAGCCAGGTACTGTTACAGATATCAGCTAGGGCAGGGAAAAAATCTCGTCTGGTTTAAGGACTGTAATTAAAACAGTTGGATTTACAGGTTCAGGATATTCCAGAGAAATGAACAGTGATGCAATTGCTCATATTTAGAACCTTTCAGGCTTGTGAAGCATGTTGAATAAATGCTGAATTTTCAAATGCAGACCCAAGCCAAGAGCGATCCCAGCCCTGACTGTGGAGTAACAGAGAGCGCCTGCATGTGCTCTGGCTGACCCCCCATAAGGGTCTTGATGCCAGAATTAGGAAATGAAATTCTGTAGGGTTTTTATACACAAAAGGTAAAAAAAAAAAAGTTTTATTATAATGATCCTAAAATCTGATAATGCTTTTCTGACACTGAAGTCTGAATATTGGATCTATACCTTGAACCTTGACCAATCAGAGTGAATATTTATAGTTTTTCTAGGGTATTTCTGTAGGGGGTGTAGTGTATGGCTTGAAGAAAACATGGGATGTATACATTTCACAACCATAGTTTTGATTTTTGAGCTTATGAATGTTTATATCCCAGAAAATAAAAGAAAACATGTAGAATTGGGTGATGTTTATCTGACTGGGGATAAAGTGTTCATTTTGTGAATGTTGATCAAAATTTGACAAATGATTTCCTAAGCACCTGGGAAGATGAAAAGTGAGAACTAAAGAAGAAGATGGGCATTAAGATCAGTGAGTAAAGCAGTGCTATAAACGAATGTTCTGATGTGATGTGCTGTTGATCTGAAAAGGTAGTTCAGCTTGTGATACTTGAGACTGAAAGAGATACCTGAGGGGGAAATTTGGTATATGTGTTTCACAAAAGATTAGAGGGGCTGGGAGATTGTTATCTTGAACTCTGTCAGTACAGTGCATGCCTGTACACTGTCAGCACAGCCCATCCGAGCAGGGAGGCAAGGACAGCACTTACTTAGAGAAGCAGCTCTTGCTCTGAAGAATGGGGCTCTCAGGCTGCATCACTTTCAGCAGCCAGCTCTGGGAGGATTTTAAATTTCTCTGTGAAACACAGCAGTAGCCTTTAAAAAAAATTCCTTACAGAGCAAAAATGTCAGCATAGGGTCCATCCAATGTTATAACTTACAAGTGGTTCTGGAAAAAAGAAAAAAGGCAATAAAAGGCATCCTTTGTGACCAAGTAAAACTGGTATTTCTGATGTCGTTTCCCTTACTAAATCTGGGACCTTGGAGTCAAGCTATTTCTTGTTTTATCTTTGTGGCCTAGCCAGTTACCAGCAAGGGCCCTGTGACACCTTTTACACTGGGTTTTTGCCTTGTGCTGTACTTCACCCTAATGCTTTTAGCAGCCATACCTGCCTGTGAGGTCCAGGCTGAGCTTGCAGGGGGTGGTGTGGGTTCATGGGGCTGCTGACACCGCTTTCTGTCAGCACTGTCAGAATGCAGCTCTGTGAATCAGCTCCACCCTGCTGCCTGTGAGAGCTGCAGTGCTACGGCTGCCTGCAGCACAGCTCGCTCCCAGAAGGGCCCAAGGAGACACAGCAGGGGCTCAGAGGCATAAACTGTGGTTTTCAGTGTTTCTGGCTCACTGAAACAAATGTTGCTGGAAACCATCATTTTATCTTCAGTGGCTGGTGTTAATCAAAATTAGCCCAAAAAAAAAAGAAGTAGGGAGGGTCAGAGAAGGAAAGCTGATCTTGCTTCTGTGACACAAAAGACAAGTAAAGGGTTTCATTTTTGAAATTATGTTTTTGAAAATGTATTTTAAATGAGAAATCAAGCTTTGCATGAACAGCCTATCAAAAATGTTACTTCTGTTGTTACAGTCCCATTTGGGTGAACATTTTACAATAGGAAAACAAATTTGAAGGAATAGAAGTATAAACACTATTGAAATACTCACAGAAAGGAATGAAATCACTAATTTTTGGGGTTTTTTTTACTTAAAAGTTTTAAAAATTTATTAAAAATGTTTGGAAATCGGTAGTGGGTTCTACTGTGAATGAATTGATGAATACCTCTCCTTTATTAAGAAGGTGCAATTACTGCAAATGCTCTTTGCCATTGAAATGTCAACTGTCAACAGTTCCATCATTACCTTTGGTGCTTGCTTTTTTGAAAGTGGGGCCTTATTAGATGCCTAAATGGTTGGTGACTCTTTAATGACAATTACAATAATGATTTCCCTAGTGTTCCCAAAATGACCACAACTCCATCTACACCGGAGAAGCCTGACACAAAACGGAACGTAAATATGAAGGCAGTTTTCAAAGCTGAGGTTATGGGGTCTTAACAGTCACAGCTGACTGCTTGTCTGTTTTTTACATTCATATGGTATTTCTGATTGCATAAAGAGAATAATGACTGCAAAGAGATCTTGTCTTTCATGGACCCATAAAGACAGCTTCAAGTTGTTGTCACTGGCATAATAGGCCCTTTTTCAGCAAATGGAATTGCATAACTTTATTCCAAAGCAAGCAGTCATCTCAGGCCACAAAGGAGTTGAGCAGAGCTTAGAATGGCTGGTGCCCTCAGAATGCTTGTAGGGGCATCTGCCAGTGACTGGAAAACAAACATAATTTTTTTTTCTTGACGCATTATATAGAAAAAAATAGCAAAGAAGAGAATTAAAATCAATGGCCCATCCACTTCCAGTCTAGAAGTGCACAGTACCAAATGCTTAAGATACAGGCATGTGAAACTTTGTGTACAGGTGTGAAATAACTGCCCACCAAAACCACTGTTCTCTAATCATGATGGAATAAGTTTTATGTGCTAGAGCTTGAGGTTTAGAGCCTTTTCCCATTTCTTCTGCTACTGCCTAGTATGTAGTGCTGGATTTCTCATATAACTGAAAGGCAAACACACCAGGATGGATTTCCTTCTGGCAGGCATAACTGTTTCACAGAAGCTTGTGTATCCTTTCAGATTTATACCAGTTGAGCACCCTTAGCCTGATTTCTAGCTCTATACAGCCTTTTTTTCCCTAAAATTACAGTGACAAAGGGGCCATCTAAAGGTGAGTAGATCATCTCTGTTTGAATGTGCCCACATTATTAATGGCAGAATCTTCACATCCTTCCTTACTAATTTGAAAAGTAGATCTGGACTCCAGCCAAAATGACAGTCAAGGAAAACACTTGGAAAGAACAAGTTGTGATGAAGAATGAGTTTTGCTGTGCCAGTTCACTGACAACATATTTGTTTTATGTCTCTGCCCCTCTCACCATCCTTTGTCTTCAAAAACACTCAGCAAACAATTCAGAGGAAGCAATTGGCATATTCCCTAATGAGACAAGATAAAGTGTCCTGTAACGATGATGACAGCAAATTCACTAAGTGAACTGCAGTTTAAGAACTTTGCAAATTGATCAAACCATGATTCCTTGGTTGCTTACTTAATTGCCTGTTACTGTCTCCCTCCTGACCTCCATATGCCCACTGCTTTTGTCAGCACTTCTGCAACTCAGGGACTCTGTCTCAACCCCTCAGGTTGTGAGCACTGGAAGAATAGGTTCTGGTTTGGGGATTTTATTTAACTTGGATTTAGCATGTGTTCTTGGCCAGCTATCAGAGTGGGAATTTAAAGATATTCTGGCTTCCTACCATGCTTGATACATCAGGCTGTGAGGAAAAAGCTTTCTTAATTCTATTTATTATAGGAGGGATGCTAATTAACACTGCCTCATCAGGTGCTGAGTACCTTAAGCAGTTTCTTAACCCTGGGAAGGGTAGTGCTGTGCCTGTTTAGCACTCAGTGATGTTCTGTCTGCAGAAGATGTCTGGTCAGGCAAGGGATGTGCAAATAAAGAGCATATTTCAGTGAGTGTACAGATGATTAACTGGTGAGACTCTTAATCCAGTTTGGACCAGAGCCCCTAGAACTGTGGTTCTATTCTGTTGGCAGAAGTGAATAAATGTCCAAAATCTGAGTGATGAACTTACAGCATTCTTCAGACAAGGCTACTTCAAGGCTTACCATTTATGCCTTTCTCAGAGTTGTTTCATTAGAGAAGTTTCTTTAAGGGAATGAGGGAAAAGGAGGGATATGAGTCCATGTGTGCACAGAAAGGAAATATTCCTGCTGCTGTGGAGGAATTGCTGTCTTCTGCAGGGACTGTGTTTCAGAAGTGGTGAGGAAGTGCTGGCCCTGCCCTCAATCTGCAAAGCTCCCTGAATTCCTTTCAGATGAAAAGCACTGGGAACGTTGCAGTTGTGTTTACAGCCTCAGCACAGCAATCATAAACTGTTACGGAGAGTAATTTTGTCAGTAGAATCAGGTTAAGTATTTAAGCAGGTGGGGAGAAAAAAAATCAACCTCTCCTGAAATGAGATTTAAGGTTGTTGTTCAAGGTCCAGGATGATACATGTGACTTTCTGATACCTCTGGACTGCCTCTCTGCTCTCTGCAGGAGTTTTCTCTTTGCCCCATATGAAGTGACAGTTTCATCTTTCCTGAAAATGTGCCTCAAATACAAAGGTTGTACTGACCTGTGGATTTTTCTTCCTTCTTTTCTTGCTCTTGGTGACCTGATGTTTTACTTGTGCTTGTTTTACTAACCACTTGGATTTTCATGGGCACTGGTACTCCAAGAGAAGAATATTGATAAGCAGATAGAAAGAGTTGGTTGTATAAAATTAG
Source organism: Corvus brachyrhynchos (assembly GCF_000691975.1). Taxonomy (NCBI): domain Eukaryota; kingdom Metazoa; phylum Chordata; class Aves; order Passeriformes; family Corvidae; genus Corvus; species Corvus brachyrhynchos. The sequence continues at coordinate 10,925,227 of NW_008239283.1, forward strand.
GTCTAAAGCATAAAAACATCACCTAAGATGGAGACCATGTCTGAAGTTGAGCTTTTCTGCTGGGGGGCAGTGGATTTCATTTGGATGGTGGAGTGTGGTAGGGCTTTAATGCTTCCTGTTAACCTTATCCTTTGGGGAAGGTGAGGATTGGCAGAAATATGTCATCTGTGTTGATTAAGTGCATGCCTAGGTGGTAAATCATGTGTTCCTGTGTGTATGTAGGTATGTCTCTGAAATACCATACATGGATGGATATATGTACCACTCCATAACTAGATGTGTCACATTTGAAAGTTCATATCCCTTTATTTAAGTATTTACATACTTTCATCCAAAATAAAGCAAGTACCTGTATCTTTAAAGCCAGCATGTATTAAGTTCAAGGAATTAGTTAAACAAATGTCTGATTCTGAGCATGGATTCAGGCCCAAATGCAGTAAGCTTTCACGTGCTAATCAGCTGCATAGCATCAGGTTATGTTCTGACAAGAATTAACGCAGTACTCACGCATACAATGTGCCTGTGTTCTGTCTGCCTGTGGTGCAACCGCTCTCTCTTTCTTTTAAAGCTGTCTATGAGCAATCCTGCGAGGCTTACCGACACCAAGGGAAGACATCAGGTTTCTTCTACATCGATTCTGATGGAAGTGGACCACTCGGACCACTCCGTGTTTTTTGCAATATAACAGGTAATGACCTAACCTTGACTTGGCTGCGTGATGTTGGGTCTGTCTGATTAGAGGTGGTCTTAGTAGAATGAAAGAAACATCAATAATACAGCTCAGTAGTGGGGAAGAAGCAGAGAACTTGTAACTGAGGTTTAACTTTGAGATGTTTCCTTAAATAAGATCCATGTAAAAGTGATCTTTAAAATAAGTTTGAAGGATTCACCTTGCTAAGTGATATATGCAATATATCACTTATATATAACAAGGTCTGCACCTTATAAAGGGCACTTCATAATATCACAACTTTTGATGAGATGTTTGTTTTTTACTAAAGAGGTAGAAACTCAGAATCCAAACCATTCTTTTGTAATGGAATGGTTTCTCTGCTTTATTAGAATGCTAGATATGGGAATTACTATTAAACTCCTCTTGCTGAGCTAGCTATAAACCCTTCTAGTCCAACTTAAGCAGCAATACCTCCCTCATACAAGTGTGCTGCCTTTGACATTCCATAGGGCAGAGGCCTTGATTGCCCCTGGTATTTGTATGGAGGAGAGTGCATGATGATCTTAGGAGAAGAGACACCAAAGAGATGGGTAGCAGAGCAAGAGCCTGGCAATGTGACCTGGTGATTGAAATTTTTTAACCTTACAGTTCTATAGGTTTAAAATAAGAATTGTTTCAAATGGATACACCTGTCTGTGAAATTCTCCCTTAAGTGGGATCCTATTTTGTATATAGGACTGTCAAGCCAAGAGTATGAGAAAAGATTGCACAGCCTTTATTGTGGGTGGGGATAGATGGTAGGGCTCCCTTTCTGCTTTTTATATTTGAAATGGAGGTGAAATTTCCCACACCATCTCCTGTTTGGCATTTTTGCTTCCTGTGGCCAGGTGCAGATGAAAGAATGTTTTATTACCCTTTCTAAATTGCTAATTCTGGCTGAACTACTTTGCCACATATCACCTCCACACTCAGTGCTGAAAACTGAGGACTCAGGATATTCATATTTTATCCTTAATCTCCTTGTAGTTAAATTAAATTAAATTTTCATTTTTATTTAATTGAGCAATCATTATGTTAATTAAATGCACAACAGTTAATTATTAAGTATGTTTTTTATTCAAGTGTAACAATATTTAATAAGATGTGTCTCCTTCACTGTTGAATCTCCTAAGAATTGAAACAGAGTTTCACCTTTCTGTCTGAATATCCTTCCTTGATCTTCAATATGGGAAATGTGCTCATTTTTATTATTTATCATATAAATGTGTGTGATCAAAACATTGTCAGTGCTTTTTATCTCTGCTGAAGAAGTAGGATTTTTGACAAACACCTTGCATTTGCTTTCCTCAAAGAAACTTTATCTGGCAGAAATCCAGAAGGCATATACCTGTTTTTCTCTCTCTCTGTTATGAACTTGCTTACATTCTTGTTTTGGTTATGAGAAAAATGGAGGTGGGGAAAACAGGCAGAACCTCCTAGCCTAGAAAATTTATGCTTTTGTGTCAACTAAATATGGTGTGGGTGCCTTAATCACAAGAGCTTCTTTTCTCTCTGGGAACTTCCCATATTGTTATTCTCGTAAAAATTGTTTACAGTAATCGATTAAGTGCAAAGTAGGAAAAAAATTACTTTATGTACACAGGGATGGATTCTCCATTTGCTATTTTTTTCAGGTGATGCTTCTGCTTAGTTTTCTGAAAAGACCTATATTCAGGGATAGGCAAAATATGAAATTCTGTGTTGTTACACTAGGCACTTACAAGGAACAGAGACATTATTGTTCAGTGACAGAAATCTGTACAACACCTCCTGTGAAAGGAAGAACGTGGATGGTCATGAACGTGGATGGCTTCCATGTGTGGCAAGACTAAACAAAAGATGGTTGGGGGAAACTGCCACAGGAGAGCATGGAGATCATGTGTGGCATAGACAAAGCAATAGGAATTGATTCTTTTTCATCATACAGGAGCTAAGAGACACTTAAATAGCAGGATTTGGGAGTTTTTTGTTTGCTTGCTTTTTCCTGATGCAACGAATTCAACTTGAAACTACCACAGGACAGCAAGGAGGCTGTTATATCAACAGGCGGAGTAAAACCCACCTGGAAAAAGCCCCCGTCTTGTCTAATAGATTCAGAAGGTGCAAGTAAACATGGAAGTTTAGTTGCAGCTTCCCACTCAGGCAGCTGTGAGGGATAGTCCACTGGGAAACGGGAATGAGTTTCAGGAAAACCTTTTGGCTTCCCTGGGTATCAAAGGTATTCAGCCTCAAAGGCAGAGGTGGGCTCCTGGGCTAAAGAAAGCTTTTATTTTACTCAGACTGGCAGTTCTTCTTTTTGTATACAGTTCAAGAAGCAGTAACCTCTTTATGCCCTAAACGTGTTCAAGCTGAAGAATTTGGAGGTGGAATGGAAAATTCAGGGCAATGACTCATTTAATGTTTTTAAAAGTAGAGGTGCAGAGAGGTAATGCCTTCTGGTAATTACAGTGCCTTTAGTCTGTGAAGGATGCATTCAAAGAGGAAACCAGATGATCAGAAGCGAGCAGCATCATTGCATTTAAAGAAAAGTGTTTTTTCTTAATGTTCGCTCTTTTTTTAAAGTTCTTTCTAATTTTTACTTGTTTAATTGAAGGGATTCAGATAGGGAACTTGTTTGTAGCCAGTTATTAACTGGGACAGATAAACACCAGATTTCTTGCATATTGGTGTCTGGTCATATGTATCCAGTGTCTGATGTGGATATGGAAATACCAACATTACAAGTTAGTTTATTGTGTTTATGTTTCCAGTGGTTTCTCTGCAGCCTGTCAACTTCAGCAGCCCACTGCTGAATAGAAATTCTGAAGAAAGCAGAAAATCGTGATTGTGTGTGTTGAGAGGGAATTGGACAGTTATACTAAGAGGGAGAGAGCGATAAGGGAAAGGAAATGTTACAGGGAGAAAAAAAGAGGAAAAAAGTATTAAAAAATATTAACTCAATTTTCAGGATGGCAAGAAATTTAACAGTAGTGTCACAGAATGTCTGCTGATACCACAGTGGGTAAATGTACTTATCCATTGTCTGAAGAAGTAGCTGAAAAAGCAAGGTGACAAAAACTGTAGGTGACATGCTCTTATTTAATAGCATGTTTATTGGTCAAGAGGGGAGAAGAGTGTAGGATGCACTTTAAAAGGATCTTATCTTGGGGGCTGTCTACTTCAACTAAAAGTAAAATATGTTGTTGTAATAGGATGTTTTCAGGAACGCTAATGTGCCTAATTAAAGGCATGGAAAGATACCTGTACAAAAAGAAGTTAAAAGTAAATAATCCAAGACTATTTAGAATGGAAAGACTCAAAGTGAAAGGGCCTCAGTGGCAGAGGCAATGCTCATTTTCATTTCCTTACAATAGGAGAAGGGAGACAGTTCAATGACAGTGAAAGACAAAACCCTCAAAACTAGATCTAAAGGAAAAGACAGCACCTTATTAACATAATGTTTTCTTCACCTTATATACCCATTGTACACAGAGCAAAGTCACTTTCACTGGGAAATTCATCAGTTGTTGGTAACACTGAGGTATCCACACCAAATATGTGTCTGTGTGTGGGGAAGTGAACCAAATGTGTGTGCCCAAGCCATGATTGGATGTGGCTGGATGCTGTGAGAGACACCATGAGGATGTGAATGGGTCTGTGCAGGGATTATTAATTTGGAATGATTGAGTTGAGTACCATGGGAACACATCTAGCAACTTTCCAGGGCCATCCACACGGGAATGTAAGCTAGCTGTGCTTGCTTTTCCTAGGTCTCCAGTCATCCATGGGGGTCTGTGGCTGCACATTTTTGCCATTAAGTGCAGAAAGAATGTATTGTGTCATACTCTGTTGTAAAGAACAGCCACTAGGGCTGGGAACGATATTTTCCTTGTAGGCTGCTTGTTTGATAATTAGCCCACTTGAATTACTCTGAACTTAATTGAAGACTCATAACAGTCAATAAAAAAGATGACTAATAGACCCTCTGAACTTCGGGTCTGGCAGTCTTTCTATCATTGTGAGGCTTATTTTTTCATGCTGCTTAGAAATCTATTGGTCTGTGTGGAGTACTACTTAAATGCTAATAACCATATTCTCCAGGACAAAGCCCATAGACATGCAATCTACAGCCATGTGCTTTTTTTGCTGTCCTGTTTGAAAAGTGTAATGACCTTTTCTCATCTCCTTCTGAGTAAATTTTACCCTTGAAATCTGAAAGATTTGCTTACAGTACACTTGAGTCATCCTGTCACTGTACTTCTCTACTGATGCTGTTTTACGGTATTCAGACCCTGGGCTATCAAATCAATAATGCTTAGAAATTGTCATGACTACATCAATGGTTCAGTTTATCATTGCCAGATATTTTTTCCAGTCCTCAAATAGTTTGCCTTTTCTTTCTTCCATTTTTTTTCTTCCAGGGTTGCAGTTTGGGGAAAGATGCAACCTTATCCCAGGCCTTGCTGCTGGTCCAAGATCTTTTTATGAAACTACCATAATGAAAAAAAAACATTACTTAACAAAAATATATCTCCTCTTGCTGTGGATCATTTTTGTTCTGCAGTCTTGTCTCAAAGTGCAAATATTGTTTATTTCTCTGATGCAGGAAAAAGATTTATTTTTTGTCTCAAAAAACTGTATGGAAACTGTTTAAGTCTCAGAAAAAGTAAGGGATTCTAATAAGATGTGAATTAGATTGTCAAAGTTATACTTGCAATTTTTTATAAATTGCATCCTTTTTTTTCATTCAGCTAACAGTGATTAAGATTTGTATTCTTCCATATGGTACATATTCCCATTGATGTTCCTAAAACAATCATGGCATTAGTTGTATTACTGTCCATGGCATCCATCTTTCCCTTTGTTTCCACACGACTCTCAGTTCATCTGCTTATATAATTCCTTCATCTATTTTCCATAAGAAATCATCTCCTTTTACTTTGTATAGGAATTACATGGATGCAAGAGTCACCATGTGACAGCCCTTTTTGCATTTCTTGTGGACTTGGCAGACTCTCACATGAAAAGGAGGGCTGCCCCTGGGCAGGCTGAAGCAAGAACAGGAGGAGGTCATGACCTTAATTCTGCCTTTAACACCTGCAGCTACAGAATTTTGGGACAACAATTTAAATCATCAAACTCCCTCTACTGTGCACTTTACTGTCTGTAGTTGTGCTTGACTTTATCACAAGAGAAAACAACAAATGGAAATTCCTTACAAATTATTTACTACTCTTTAGATTAAAGGCAGCCTTAAAGATTTACAGTTTATCCCCTCAAACACTACAGGTTTTTTGGCACACTGTAGTTTTGACAATTGATATGTTTCTCTTTTGAATTTTCATTAAATATTCTCCCAGAACTTTACAAAATGAAAAAAAAAACTTTAATGTGTATATTATGTCAAAGGCATTGTGCTGTCAACAGCTGCCATGCTGTTTCCAGTTAAATTGTTGTGTTTCAGGTGAGCATCACAACAGAAGTCCTGAAGGCCGCCTTCACTGCCACATTTGCAGGTGGCCCCCAAGGAAGTTCTAGTACTGAAGAACGTAACTAGATATTTTTCTCTAGCCATTACCTTTTAACAAAAGGTAACTGCAACTTAATCCCTCTCCTGCCACATTTGCAGTGCTCAAAAGTTAGAAGTAAGCTGTGGCTCTCTCAAAGCCGCTTCAGCTGTCCTGGTTGCAAGAGGTGGATCCATCTGCCCCAGACCTGGGTGTCTCGTGCCATGCTGGACACCTGCAGGTATCATGCCCACCCTCCTGGTATGGCAGGTGAAGAACAGCAGGCTTGATGTGGGCTCTGCTTCTTGTCTGCCAGGCTCATGAAGGTGTCTGCGCCATCACAAGACATGTGAAACAGCAAGAAGTGATTTAAGTCTCTCAACACTCGCCCTAGATGAAGGAGGCTGAGGCAAAGAGGACTGCACAGTTGTCAGAAGTGCAGCGAGTGGGGAAGTGTCCACTTTGCGCTAGGAGGTAGATCAGCAACTGCCCCTTCAGTTTTTGGAGAGGAATACTTCTCACTGCTTGTTGTAAGATACCCTGTATTAGAGGAAATACTGAAATGGAGGATCATCAGGAAGTAGGCTGGCATGACAATGGTTTGCCATGTCTGGGCTTCAGCACAACGTGGGGGAGGAGGGTGCAAGATGTCACAGAAGAGGTGTCTTGTTCTCATCCATCAGAGCCATCTGGCCTGGTCATTCTGCTGAGAGTTGCCTTGAATGCCTTGCAGTGCTTCTGCACTGGAGGGACGTGGCTGAATCAGGACTCAGGAGGAAGCTGATGAGCACAAAACAAGCTGCAGAAGCATGTATTGCTGGGTCAGCCAGCAGAAAGAAAGAAGTAGATAAAAAATAGTAATGGGATGCTTTCATAGAAGACTCAGAAAAAACTTCTTTGGAGTCAGTGAATTAAAGCCATCTGTGATAAGAAATTGGTCTTTTCATATCCTTTGAGGGGAGTGCATATTAGAGCAGCTGGGTTAATCTGCCACTGCAGCTTAGAACAGTTTAAGAAGGAAAGTCTTGTCTTTTTTGTGGTTATTCTTTTAGTTAGAGGTACAGTGTTCAGGATAAAATTTGGCATTCAGTGTGGAGCACCATGAAACAAATGCATCATATGAGCTCTGAGAGTTATTTTTTTCTCTCTCATGTAGTATTTACCGTATGTTTGGCTTGTTGGCAATTTAATCAGTCTGGATAATCTTGTTTTGTGACAAACCTCCTAAATCACAAAGGAAGGATGCAGTTTGTATGGGTGGAATGGGCTCTACAGGGATATTTCAAGTTGAAGAATAAAAATGAGAATTAGACAATACAGAATTCATTGAAAGCCAGTTTTCCTGCTGCTCTAATTTCCCACAATTTAATTTGTGTGCCGTCAAAAGCAGCTTGGAGGTTTCCAGCAAGATGATAGAACTGTGGGCTAGGCTAAACAGAGAGTCTAAAATGTGCTTAATGCATTCCAGTCCCATCCTGTAAAAACATCTCGTAGGGCCAAATGCAGGCAGCATAATATCCCAGTGAATTGGACCATTAAATAAAACTGTGAAGTCATAAAGCTGTAGCATTACACTGAAATTAAAGCATTTTCACCTTTGAATTATGGAAATAATTTAACAAGCATTTAGGAAATCTGCTTTTCAAGGCTGCATTAAACTATTCCACGTTATACAATAGAAGATGTGGCTGCAGTCTCCTATTTGGTTTTGAGTGACTTCCAGCTTGTGTATAGTTTGAAATTTTACCAAGCTGAGAAAGTAATAAAAGAATAGAATGGAATAATAGAAGATAAAAGTAAGCAGTAACCTATGCCTGGACAACAGCTTTTTAATTCTTGTTGCAGATTCAGAAGTGCAAGGAGAGCTCATTAAATGGAGTAAACAGGAAAAAATTTTGAAGTATGGACAGATGTAAAAATACAATGATAAATTCTTAGTTGAAATACATGAGAAGAGAGCTTTATCTGTGTAGTTGACCAGTTTCCAGGCATGGAAATGACTAGAAGGAGGTAATGGCACTCAGCTTGGTTTGCATCTGTGATTACAGTGTCATTGCCTAAAAACATAACATAAACAAAACAGAGTGAAGATTAAATAAAAACCCCTGTGTTATGAAACAGGAACAGGTATTTGAAGCCCCATTTTCAGAAGATGTGAGCATTATTGCTGTGGAGATTTAAAAGCCAAACATGGAGCTAAAGTGCCGACAGCTGTTGCACTGCTTGCTGGAGTGATCTGTGGGCACGTTCAGATGGCAGCTACGTGTCTTACACAGGTCTTGAACCTGCCTGAAGTGCCAGATCACAGATTATTGTCAGGAGGCTTCAGAGGACCTGTCAGCTGAGCACTGAGGGTAGAATTCCTTGACCTCATTCTGAGGCAGGCAGCGATATTTTGGGAGCAGCTCCAGCTAAACTTGTGAAAGTGAATTTGAGAAAACAGAATGATCTTTTTCTAATTATTGCCAAGATTGAGGTGGAGAAAATGGGGTTTGAATAAGCCCCAAGGGCTGATCTGAAAGGCGATGGTCTTCAGAAGAAATGCTGGGGTTGTTTTTGAGCAGTTTTCTGATCTATGGAAGCAGATGCAATGGTCTTGCTATTGTCTTGGAATGGTTCAAGGATTTACTGTCCTCCAGCTCTTAGTTACTCCTCCCTCAGCCAGTGGAGATGCAGGAGGGAGCAGTGTTGGCTCTTCTACTCTTCCCAAAACAATCAAGTTTAAATAATTTTCAGTCTCATTTGCTGCATTTAAACAAAAGGATGTCCTTTTGAAAGAAGGAACTTTGTTTTTTGAGGTTTTTTACTGTGATGTGAATGTAATCCTTTATTCTTCTAGCAGGTTGTGTTTCACTTTGTATGCATTACCTCGCCCCTCTACACCTCATGTGCTGCTTTCTAAAATGGAAGTATTCTTTCCCTGGGAAGTGGGAAGAAACGTGACTGAGATGGTGGAATAGATTTCTCTTCCTCCTCTCACCTTGTTGCCACCAGCTCTTTTGTCTTGTCTCTGTGTTGTGTTGAGCTGCCCTTCTGATCCCAGGTTTGCTTGCCGGTGGCTGTGACTTTCCTGTCACTAGATCAGTGAGGCAAACAGGTATCTTTCTGGAGAAGATGAACTGATGGTCACGTTTGCTTCAAAGGTGAAGCACAGAGGGAAACTTTGAAGTGACCACTAAAGCACAGATCTGATCTGTATCAGTATTAAGCCTAACAGACTAGGCATGTGTAGATTGGGAAATATCTGAAATGTAACTCAGAATTCTTCTCTTCTGCTATAACTTTTAAAACTCCATTGTGATATACTTGCTAAATCACAATTACTTTGAACAAAAAAAGAAACTTGATTTGTTTTTCCTTTCCCTTTGTAAACTAGAGGATGAAAAATAGGTTAGCTTATTTCTTAATGATCCTGTGGAGAAAAGCAGGTCTAGAATGTCAAAGTTCAGATCTCAGAAGAACAGCTGTGTGCAGCTGTAATGGTAACAAGACTGTTCAAAATTAATGAACAGTTACAGAGGAAAATAAGAGGAAGACCTGTCACATTGCCTGTCCAACACTCTTGTTAGTGAGTGCTGGCTGCTTACAGTATGTTTGCTGATACTTTGTCCAGCCTCATTTCAAATATGTCAATTAAGTTTCCAACACTTTTTGGGAAGACGGTTTTGTGCTCTGCTATTTTTAATAACTTTTTCCTAGTAATCCTTCTTTGCTTCTAAATTGCTAGCTGTTGATGCTCTTGACTTCCCACATACCCACATGGCACCTTTCTTGATGCACAGCCTGGAAAGTATAGTAGTGTTAACCACTGAAGGCTGCTCTGCTTCCTGAGCAGCACTGAAGCCACTATTGTGAGCATTGATTTTATTGCATTTTCTTAAAATTATGTTCAGAACTCTCAGTGGGGAGGTGCTTTTGACTGCCCATCTGGAATTTCAGCAACCAGTTTATTCCATCATCTCCTGGTTTTACTTACATTATCAGCAACTTGGTGTTTGTCTTTTTAGTAGATATTTCAGTTAAAGCAGAGGTTAAACTTCTACCAGCTTTGTGAGAGGAAAATTAACTCGCTCTCAACTGCTTCTGAAAAATCCACTCTGTTCTTGTTGATATTGCCTTGTGAGAGCAAAAGAAAACAGAGGGACTGGCTGATAAGGATCACTGCTTTAAGATGTACAAGATGTCTGTTATGAAGTCATTGAAGTATATCATGTTGGAAGCAATATATGTGCAGGGTATTGTGCTACAGTGTTCACTGTGATTACAACCACTGGGAAAAGTATTACAAGCAATAAATTTGTAGTATTTCTTATCATTTTAATCTGACTTCTGTGTACCACACATTGCAGCAGTGTTTCTTTGAGCTCCAACTCCAAGGGTCCACAAGCAGCTCCCTGAAGTCAACAGGAACCACAGAATTGCAGACCTATGAGCAAAATTTTCTGTCTACCGTCACAGAAATTATGAGAGGGTTGTGAGTGAATGTGTGGTTTGCTGTGTGTAAACTGTTCTTACAGTTAATGCAAGTTAATTTCCCTGTGACTTGCAGCCAGGTCTTGGAACAGACCCCTTTAAATAGTCTCCAGATGGTTGTTGTTACTTGCCTGTCATTTGAATGCCTCCATAATGACAATCCATTAAATCATCTGAGTGTCTTTACACAGATAGTCCATTTAGGATTTTTATACAGCTATTAGCATTCTGTTGAAGTAATCTGGGGGATATTTGTAGCTCAACAAAAAATACTTCAGCTGCAATGCATTGTAGTGTCCACAGAGCTACTGGGCTCATCATGCCACTGTATTGGGGAGTAACTGGAAAGATCATGCTCTGCAAGAATTCAGGCCAGGTAATGTGGTAAAACCACCTGAATCCTTAAATGCACGGTTTTTAAGATCAGCTTAGAAAAGATATGATTCATTGTTATCTAGGGCTTCCCTGATGAAGAATAAATAACAAAATAGAAATCTGTTGCCTAGATCTTACTTCTGCCTCGGTTACTGTCTTTATGTTTCTGCAAGTGAGATCGAAATCTCCTTCTCATCAAATGTTTGAAAATGGCTGCCTTAAATTTTTGCCCTGTCAGTATCTTGTAGCCTCCCTAGGAAAGCAGGGTCTTGATAAAGAGGAAATTTTCTGGATGTGACCCTTACTAATAGTGTTGGGCATGTGCAGGGCTCCTGTGAATCCTCATTGAAGAGTTCATCTTTGTCAGCTCAGCAAATTGTCTGTTCAGGTTGTCCTTGCTGCCGTGCCCATTGCTGTACCAGAACCAGCTGGGAAAAAGCCTGCCTGGAAGCTAATTGCTTTTAAGTGTGATGATCTCATTATGCCAACCCCAGTTCTGGTCATGAGCTGGGTTGTAGGGTGCAGGTTTTGCTTAAGCCTAGATTCTGCTTTCTATCACCTACACAATCCCTTGCTCTGCCAGTAAATGCAGCGAAGGAAGCGAGAATGGGCTCCCCAGCATGGAAAAGCATCAATATTTACAGTTAACTACAGATGCCAAGTCATATGGTGTTCTGTACCATCATCCAAGTAGGGCATCACTCAACTTATATGCAGAAAAGTCTGAGAACTGAGTGAAATGAGTGATCTGACTTCCAGCTGGGTGATAAGAACATACTCTCAGTTTAGCTTTCTGGCAAGACATTGTGCTTTCTGCTCATGGTGAGTTTGTGCAAGCTCATCAGCCGCAGTTCTCTGCTTCCATTTGTTGTTACAACAGCATGGGCTGTGCTCTCAGGCAAAAGGTGAATGTTACCCCTGTGAGCCATATTACTATGTGTTTCCTCTCAGGGACAAAGCCAGTTGAAAGGTATCTAATTTTATTCAGATACCTGGTAATAGAAGAAGCCGAAGGTCTCCTGTGCTTCCCAGGAAGTTTCTCTTTTGCTCAGCAGGCAGTGTAGCATTTGCTTGAGCTGGTTCAGGGAGAAACATCTTTGTGGGCCACATAGACCTTTAATAAAGACAGACCTATTGGTCTTCCTCACAGAGTGACCATTTTGGAGCCTGGGATCCTGCTGATGCTATCTCCAATGCAGCAAAGTGTTAGATTTCAATTGGGTTTTTTGTTCCCCCCTTGCTGGAAGTGTTTTGCTGTTAACTTCTCATTCAATCGTTTTCCATTTAACAGAAGATAAGATCTGGACTGCAGTGCAGCACAACAGCACAGGGCTGACCAGAGTGCAAGGAGCTGGTCCAGAGAAGCCCTACACCATGTCCTTCAACTACAACAGCAGTGCGGAGCAGCTGGAGGCCGTGATAAACAGTGCTGAGTACTGCGAGCAGGAGGCAGCCTACCACTGCAAAAAGTCGCGGCTCCTCAACACCCCGAGTAAGTGCCAGCATCCCAAATCATTCCTTCTTAACTCCTATGGGTTATACAGCAGGTACAGGCCACACTGCAGCTGAGGAGAAAAAAACCTAAACCAATAAAAAACCCGAAATTAATAGTAACAATACAGAATGGAGTGAAAAACCTTTTACCTTTTTGGATTCTACTGTGCAGTGCCTGTGCTCTGGTGCAAGAGAGTCTGAGCTCTGTAGTTTTCACTCTCTAAGTCCATGCATGCCCAGACTCTGAAAACTTCCACAATGGAAAGTGCTACCTAGAAACCACAAAAAGTGTATTTAGGTGATGGAAAACAGATGTTTTTATTCATTTACAGTTTTTACCTGTATATTAAAGATAAGAAGCATCCAGATTGCTCCAGACTCATAATCTTATGCCGGGGAGGGGTCCAACCTCTTCTGAGTCCCACAGCCCTGAATATGATGTTTAGAGTGCTTGGTAGCACAGTTTCTGGGGCAAAAAATAACTTTCCCCTTGCAATAAAAGGAATACATTTTTTCCCTTGGCTTAATGTAGCAGAAAAAAAGAAAGCAGAGGGTGTCATCAGGTTGTGTTTCTCTGCAGTACCAAATTCCCAGTGTCTACTCAAGATGTCTGGCTTCTAGTCAACTCTGTCTTGATGTCAGGATTTTATGTCTGTTTATCTGGAGAGATGAATGACATTAAGGGCAGACTTCTCAATGTCTTCAAAGTCTCCTCTGTTACTGTTACTTTTAATGTCTGTATGGTCCTGGTGATTATTTGATTATTAGCAACTCTTAAATTTGTTTGTAGTTCAGCAGAAATCGCATGGAAAGCCTGAAGGGGAGCTTGCAGTGGGAGTTCCTATTGTCTTAAAAACATATTGCCTAATGAGATGTAGCGAAACCTCTCCTGGTTCCAACAAAGTTACTATATAACTGAATGTTTATGGATCCAGTAATCAGATGCCTTACAGTCAGTTTATTTTTAAAAGCTGTGAATTATGTCTTTTGTTATCATCAGATTTACCAGCCAAGAACTGCTTGTATTGCTAATCTTTTTCTAAAGAATGAAATATTAATATCAGCATCCAGGGTAGAGCACAAACAGAAAACAAAATGTGGACATAACTGCTCATAAAGAAGTGGAATTGATGTCTTACAAATACTTCCAGTGTTGCTGGCTTCTGTATCCTACACCACACTTGATATGGCATGAAGATAAAACCCCACAGGGATTATTTCTAAAATGTTGTTTTAGGGATGAATGCCAGAATATTAGAGCAGGTCTGCATGTGTTTATTTCTGCACATTTCTGTGAGACGCTTGGTTGTGTGTATGCAGGAACATACACTATGAATGGGTTTTGAGAGGCCTCTTGTATGTGGGGCCTCTCTAAAGCTGGGGGCACTTCCTGAGAACCAAAACTTTGGGGAAAAAAAAGTAAAGGTAACTTTGTGTAAATTGACAGTATGTAAACTGTGCATCTTCAGGGCTAAAGCTATCAGACAACGGGCAGACTGGCTAAGATGGCTCCTGACAGGCAGCTCATCTTCCACTTGTCCAGGACCAAAGCTGTGGCTGATTCCTCAAGGGAAAGGACGTGTGGATGGTGTCCAGCAGTCTGGCTTGTGCTCTTGCAGCTGCTGCAGTGCCACTGTGGTCCTGACAGTTGACCACACAAGAATTGCATAACTCATTAGTCTTTATGGCAGTTCCAGCTGAGAAATTAAAAAAAAAAAAAATTAAAAATTGCAATCTAGTGCTGTGCATGTGGCAGGCACCATCATTTTTCCCTCTTTTTTTCTTCCTTTTGTATGTTTTTTAATTACACTTTTGAATGTTCCTTTAGTCTAAGGCTTTAAATTTGGCAAGATATAAAACATGCTCAAAAATAAAACGTTCCAGTTCTTGAAATGACAAGATAAGGGTAATTTTTTCTTAACTGAGTATTAAGTATTTTTGTAGAAAATAATTACTTTCCCCAAGCTCTATTAATTGATATTAATTTTGAGGTGAAATGCCACTATATTACAGAGGAGCGTAGAGACCAAGTATTACTGAACACTATAGGTGTCTTGAAGAGTTCTAGGACTTAAGGACTTTCCACTCCAAAACTTGAAGATGAGCTACAAGTGTGAGTAACCTCAGGGTGTTTTGCTGGACTTGCTGCAGAAGGTTCTCACCTGTGTTGTTTTTGCCCAGACTGGAGGGAGTTTGATTTGGGGACAGAGCAACAGAACAAAGATCAAAACTCTTGGGTTTTGTTTCTTGATTTGGCCTAGACTTCTGGATCCCTAAAGCACTGTGTTCTCTCTGTGTTGCCAGGGTATCTTAATGTGTAATTGCTGTTAATGAGCAACACTTCAGATGTGACTGTAGAAGTCAGTACACAATGCCTGTGTATTGATGACAGTACTGCATCCGTGGGCCAGCAGGAAATGTTACCTGACCTACTGCAGCTTGCTGAATGTCTCCACTCATTATTACCTCTGTGCTGAGCCCAGTGGTGATTGCCTGATGGAAGGGCATCTCCCAGAGGTATATCTAATCTTGACAAAGTTATAAAAGCTCCTTTTCCTGCAAGAAATCCAATCCATTTCTGAGCTTACTCTCATTCTGGGCTTTGCTCTTTTTTTTTCCCCTGCAAGGAGATGGAACACATGATTAGGTTATTACAGCTGGCAGCACCAACACACCAAATCCTTGTCTTCAGGATCTAAACATTATCTTGTTTCACAGAGAAGCAATAAAAACATTTCTCTTTCCTTTTGCATTCGTAGTGCAAAGATGTATGTTTTTACATAGCAATTTTGGCTTTCACAGCTTTGACATGGGGCAAAGGGACAAGCAAGGCATTCTGGGCTGACTCAGAGAGAAGCCCAGGGAGGCTCCTGGCATGCAAAAAATCTTTCCAGTTATATCAAGGAATTTCTCTTTTTTCTTTTGCTACTCCCTCCTGCCCTGAAGACACAGGCACATCCTCAGCAGGTGAGACTGAGCATAGTATCCCCATTGAGTTTCTTGGATTTATATCTGCAGTGTGTCAGACTTGCAATCTGGCAGTTGGCAGAGGAGTTTACTCATCTCCACCTCCTGCTGTCTGGAACAGCCTTATTGGTTCTCCCTGTCATAGTACAGCTTAGCTGCAAGCATGTCTTTGAAAGCAGAAGTTAAATTGCCCTGAACTGTAGTTTTTTACATCTCTGCCATCAGAGAGATCTTGAGGAGGTTTGTGAACACTGCAGTAGATGTCTGTTCATCAAGGCATAGCTGGCTCTCTCATGAAGCTGGCAAAGGAAGCTTTGTATAACCAGAAATCACAAGTCTCCGGTGACTTTCCCAGGCCTGTTGGAGAGACACTCACATAAATCTGACAGTTTGCATTAATTAGGAAAGTGACACACACTCTTAGGAAAACATTGCAGACTTCACCACCATCTTATCCTTACAAATAAAGGCCAAGTCAAGCTAGCAGGAAATGAGCGGGGTGGGCAGGAGAGTTGAGCTACCTCTGAATGTTCTCTCTCTATTCTGAGAAGAATATAAAATATTATGAAAAGAAATGTAGCCCCCCCAGGGCTTTGATTTCCTTTCTTTATGGAGCATCTTAGGCAATACCTAAGGAAAGAGCAGGTCTACAAGGATAGGTGCATGTTTGCAGATGCATGTTTAATTAAACTGTTAACGTACAAGATGTTTGAAGGTATGAAAACACTTCATTAACTGAAAAAACCCCCAGCTCTGACTGAATTTTCTCAGTTTTCTAGGAGCAGTGAGTGTACTCAAATGCTTATCACTTGGGAAGCTGCCTCACATCCACCTTTTCAAAGACTTAGCACAGTGATGGCTGTATCAGTGGCAGCATAGCTTGCTTTACAATACTTGGCTGACAGTCTGTCAAGTTCATAGCACATTTGTGTAGGCAGGGACTGAGAAAAGATCAGTCCCAGAGCAAAATCAAAGCAATAGGAATGTCTATAGGTGGTGGGGTTTTCCTGACTTCTTCCTTATTTTTATCTTTCCTGTAGAATTCCTACACCATGTCACCTTAAGCTTTAATTTTGAACTTCAATCCTAAACTACACCCATCCTAAACTACACACCTCTTCCCTGGACTTACCATCCGTCAAGTCCCACTATTATATGACTTGCACCCAGGTTTCCACCTCCTTCCTCCCCTTTGGCTCCCAGCTAGACCCATATCTCAGTGCCAAGCTGCACCAGGTGCTGTCCCATGGTCTGTGACCCCTTATGCCAGGCAGTCCTGGTGAACCACTGCATTTGCATTTTGTAGCTCCTTATTGGAGGCAGAGATGGAGTGCTGCCTCACAGCAGGGAACGTGTCCTAATTTCTTAGTTTGGACTTAATTCTGTTGCTGAGACAGGTCAACTTGTTTTTTTATCTATACCCTGTATGTTGCTAGAGCTTTGTCTGTGCAGGCTCCCTCCTTAGCTCCAGATGAGACCAGTGATGTGAGAGCATAAGGTGCTTAGAAATGTCCTTCAGGGCCCTGCCTTCAGTAGTGGCTGCCGGAGAGATGCAACTTAGGGTGAGTACACAAGTTGATGTCTTTAGCACGTCCCTCAATATGTCCCCATCACCCACAGTTGCTCAAATAAGGGCACTAGAGTTTATGCCAATCCCTTTTAGTATCCACGATGGATCTGTTGTTCATAAACTTGTTTAATCACTTTTTGAACTTTATTAGGCTGCCTGCCCTGTGGCCTCCTAAGAAAGCAGATTCCAGGAGTTCCCCACTTGCTGTTTTACAGAACTACTTTTTTTTAAATGTGTTTTTAACTACAGTTTTGCTCAGTGCACTGCGTTCTTGTATTACAGGATGCAGTGAAACACATTCATGCTCATCTAGCGCTTTTATAGTGCATTTAGTTACTCATCTAGGACTTTCACTAACTCTAGTATTTTTTCACCTGAAGTGCCCACAGTTTTTTGAGGTGTGGTTTGCACCAAGGTTTCACCACTTCAGTGTAAAGCTTTATGAAGAAAGGAGTCTGAAGCCTGGGTTCTGATGGAGTGTTTTACATAGATGTATCAGGAGGTGATATAAAATGACCCATAACAAGCAGTCATTTACCAATGGGGTTTTGCTCACTATTATATTATGCCTTTTAAATATAATTTCCAGTTTATCATTCCAGTACTTGCAATTGTTAATGCACTACCAGGGGACTATTTGTTCTTGTACAAAATAACTTTAAATTGTTATTGCATTACCAGGAGACTATTTTTCATTGCACAAAATAACATATAACAGGGCAGTCTGCCCTGAAAAAGTAGCTTGTGTTGAAGGAGTAGTGGATAGGTGGCAGGTGTAGATTGTGTGCTGTGATTGTTGTTGGGTAATTAAGATCCCTTTTTTGAGAATGATTGCCATCTGTGTTTCCATCACCATAGCTTGTCTCTCCCCTCATAGTGAGAAGCAGTGACAGCTTCTCACAAGTACAACTTCAGACAACTTGTGCTATGTTTGGAGACTTCGGGAGAGAGTTCAGCACAGTAATGCAATACACCCCCTTTATTTTTAGGGAGAGATTTAGAGGCCATTTTTAAAGATGGCTGGGTTTTGTGTGCAGCTGATTAAAATGCAGGTGGTCTAAGAAGAATACAAGACCTGCAGCATGGCAGAGGTAGCTTGGCATGGAGCCTGCATGCACCTGTGAGCAGTGGAAATATCATTATCCCAGTTTCTGACCCTTTACTTCCCTTGCCCTATACTATCCTCTGTGCCTAGCAGAGAGGCACAGTGTGCTATAGCTGCCAAGCAAGGAACGGCAGCTACTCTCTGCCATTACTGCTCATCCAGTCTTGTGTTTCTCTGAGATGGAAATGCAGCCAAGAGGCTGAATGATGGGAAAAACATGGGAATAAATCCATCCTCAGCCATACACAGGATGGCTTCTAACCCAGTGGAAGGAAAGCATGTTCCCTCATTGAGCCCTGCTGCAGTAGAGGGCAGGCTTATAATGCTACCTGACATAATTCTGGAGTGACACCAGCAGGGCAGGAGTCTCCTGGGATGGCTCCAGTGAACACTGGAGCACCATTATCTGTGTTTGCTTTAGACATAATGTGTCAGGTGAATTTAAGAAAACACCTCTCAAAGTGAGGACTGATGGAGTAATGAGGAGAGAGCTTGTATGGGTAACTCCTGTTTTCTTCTATGGAGTACATTGTTCATAGTTCTGCTGTCACTGCATATTTCTGTTGCTTTTTTGTTGTGTGTTTGGATTCTTTTCTCTTTCCTTGAATGAATTTATTTCTGTAAGTCTAAGGAGCAATTTTAGAATTATACTTTTATTTTATTTTGCCAAATTTCATTTCATTTGAGATGTTTTACAGTTTTCATAGAAAACAAATTTGTCACTCCAAACTAAATAGATCTACTATGTTTTACTGACATGGAAATTATCTTTTCCAGTATACAGGAAGCATGACCAGGGATATTAATGAAGGCACAAAGGACAATTAAATGAAATGTAAATCTAGACAACAGATTTTGAGCCCGGGTTCTGGAATTCATTGCATGCACTGTTATTGGTGGTGCTGTAAGGAGGTCAGTACTGTGAACTGATGTTGCAAGATGTTTACTTGACCTCTGCAATCTGTTGTTTTGGGACTTTTTTTCCCAAAGAACTTCTGGTTTGGAGTAAAGTCGATGATATCTTTTGTTCAACCTGTGAAACCTATGGGATGTGTAAGTGCTCATAGCTCAGTAATGCAGAAATGTTGAGTTCAGGGAGTTCTGCAGTCCATGTAAGAATTTGGAAGTGGATAATTTTATGAGTCACATGTGTGCCAGGACCAAACACATCTTAGTGATACCTCTGGCTTGAGAGACCCAGTTGTATAAGCTATTCATACACACAGTTTGAAGAAGGGAAGACTGACAGAATTCTTTCAAGCTATTCCAGCCAACATTCCCTTAATCATGAGCAGTGATAGTCTCTTTTTTTTTTTTTTTTTTTTTTATTGCAGGACTCAGCATATTGTTAACAATAAATAAATAATGGTGATTAGAAACAAACAGCTAATCCATGGTTTGTTACATTAGTGGGTCATTAGCTATGGCAGCAACCTGTCCTCCATTCAAGGAAGAAAGCAGGACTGCTGCTTGAGCAGAAAAGTGTGCCTTCTCCCTCATTAGAGCCACAGCAGGGAGTGTGTTCTCATCACACTTCCATTTGTCTGCTTCTTTTGGCTGTCCTACTTTGAGCATCTTGGGCTCCATTAGACTCAGATTGTCTTAATGACATTATACTGATTTGTCTGTCAAATTTGGGCCAGTGCAGAGAGTGATGTTTTCTGATTTTGCAGAACAGAAGATGTAAATCATAGTGGTGGAAGAGTTCTCATCTGACCTCTTCTACCAAGATGCCACATGAGTGGCATTAGTAAATAGCAGTATTAATTTTCATTGCTATTTACATAGGTTTTGGGGATAAAAAAGCATTTGGGGCTGTAATCTCTCTGGTTTTTGTGTGTTTTCAGTTCATTTGACCCCTGTTTTAGGGAAGAAAGTAGGTTTATAGCAAGGCACTTGCAGAAAATCAGATGGGATGGAACCCCTATGCTTAGATTTTGTTTTGATTGGTTTGACCTGTCCAGGAAAACAAAGGTGTTAGGAAGCTATACACAAAATAATCAATGGCATAACTTAATCATATAAGTAATTAGGAGAAAAGAAAATGCAACTCTATGGTAAAAAAAGACAGGTTTTTACTCTGAATAATTAGATTAGTGATCAGATTCATTGCTTGTAAATCTGAAGTCCGGGAATTTTACCGTCATTGCAGTTTGAAGATAGCCTGTGGAAAATTTGTTTTCACATTTGAAAGTGTGAAGGCAGAGACAGGAGGAATGAAACCACGAGAATCAGCTGAAGGTGGCATTTTGACATTACTTGGTATTCAAACAACAAGGGAACAAAAATCTTCCCTAAGCAAAACATTAAACAAAAATACTCTTACGTGAGCTATCTGGTGTTAAGGGGGGCATAAGAGACACTCTTCTAAGTGTCTCTTACTTTCTTTTGTGGAAAGAACACCCCAAAATGTAGAGGCTAAGCAAGCATACTTTGAGAAAATGTCTCCAGACACTGGGGAAAAAAAGTTGTGTACTTCTTCCACTCACAAGAAGCATCTAAAAGCAATTTAGAATTGTTTACATCATCCCAGCCTGGACTGATCTGGAGAGGAGCAGATCTGACTGGCACTTGTGACAAGTAGCTAGAAAGATGTGGTGACCTGAAAGAAAATAACCCTTTTAAAACCTTCTTTAGAGAAGCTTTTTTGTTATCTGCTTGGCCCAAAAGATTGAGAACAAAAATGAAAAAGCTTTTGAGCCTGAATCTTTTCCAAGTCCTTTTGACAAGAAAAAGACTCAGACTGGTTTAGCCAAGGTGTGTATTCCCACTTGATCTGTCCAAGACTCAAAACAACATCAAGAGCCTTCTTCCTTTACTCTCAAGAGCAGAATTCAGAAGCCCCAGAAGAAATCTTTTTTTTTTTTCAGCATTAGCATTTAGAAAGGTTAACCAATTATCTATGCACTTCCCCTCTAAAGGTAGCTTTCTTCTTTAGCAGAGAAGAAAATTGAGGCATCAGGCTGCAACTGACATAAATTTTGCCTGAAACTGGTATGGCCCTTTAGATTGATTTAAATGTACCCCTCTAAAACCAATGGCCAAGTTCTTGTAGCCACAAAAAAGCACCATAAGAGTGTTTCCTCTCAGCTGAACACCTCTGATGTCTTGGACTCCAAGTGTGAGCTCTCTGTAGGTACCTCTTGTGCCTTGCCCTTGTGCTACTAGTGGAAGAATGAAAGTCATCCCTGAGAGGTACCTTTAGTTTTGTGTTACCACAGTTATGGTGATTTAGCAGGAAGATGTGATCCTGTGAATTTTTATGGACCTGCCAAACTGGATGGAAGGTAATGGTATACTCAGGTGGGGTATAATGGGATTTTTGGTGTATTCAGCCAGATAATGGGAGGAAGCTGTGATTTTGCACTGTAACTGGTGAAGTAATAAATGTTGCTATTTCTCCTTTGGTTTTGTGGTTTAGTGTTGAGCTTCTGTATGGATTTTTAATGTACACAGAGGAATGAAAATGCATTGGAACCTTCACTTAGGCTGAGTACCAGGAGGATCTCTCCTAGCACTAGTGCCTGTTTTCTGCTTAGGCAGTACATGGAACCTGTAGGAACATATTTCTCAGTCAAAAGTTCCTGAAATTGGCCAGTGGGTTCCTGAGTTACTTGGGCAATAGACACCGATGTGCACAAACATGCAGTGTAGCATGTTTCAATATGTCTCATTTCCCTAGAAAACCAGGTTGTGATTAATGTCTAAAGCCCGCTAGAATCAACAGAGAGAGATGCACTCCATGTGTCCTAGTGCTAAAAGGAAATCTTAATTTAGGCTAAAATGAGATGCAGATGTGCATATTTTCTCACCATGCCAGATACAAAAATGTCTGTCTGTCCCGCTTTCCCTAAATCTTCCACTTCCCCAAAAAGTTTAAAGTGACATGTCTAATTTATAACATGTAGTGATTTCAGTATATTAACATTAATAGCACATGAAAGGTGCTCCCAGTAGTTTAGACTGCAATCAGTAGCCATTTTTTTTTTTACTTCTTTTTGTTCAGGCTGTCTCATTTAATGTGGTCAAAATGTTCATAGTGACATTTGTTGGTAGGAAGGAAAAGATAATGATTCCTGGCTGTTCTTTTTCTCAATTTTGTGTTACTGAAGCTAGTTAAGGTCTGACAGGTTTGTTTTGCTGATGAGTCCAAGCCTATGATGGGCTGTTTTAAAAAATGACCCGAGATCTGAAAAGTGGATCTGAGAGAAGAGTAACATCAATTTCATGATATGTTTGTTTTAAATACTAACTTTTCCTTCATCTGATGATTCAAATAGTCAGAATCCATAAAGTTATGTATCCATACAGATAGAGTTCTCTCTTTTTGGGAAAGTATGTGTTTGCCTATTTTTGAAGTCATGTAAATATTCTTTCCTCCTTTTAGGAGGAAAAGAGTGGAATTTGGCTGCAATTCACTTTTTGGGCTACATGAATATTGTCAGGCCTGGTACAAGACAAAGTAATGTTGGTTACTCTTCTCCTTTTAGCTAAAGGCTTTCTGTTCATTAGCATTTTTTTGCTTCCCATTGTCACCATGATTTCAAAGTCTTGGATTTTATCCACATGATACTACTTTGGGGCGTGACAGAAGTTTAGGGGCTGTTTCCCAGAGAGAAATCTGTATGATTGAATGCTAAGGCAGCAGCAGAGGGTGGAATTCTAGGACAAGTTGTCTTCTAAAGTTGTCTTCTAGGCTCAGTTTCATCTCCCTTTGGCTTTTTCTCTGGCTACACAAAGTCAGTTTGATCCATTTGTTTTGCCCCTCTAATATCTGCCATCGAACTGGGAAAGGCTCTCCTTCAATGAGCATTTTTTTAGGTCCTGCTTTGGGGTCCTGTTTTCCAGAGCCTCCATGTTCAAAGAAGTGGCAGCTTTCTAGGTCGCTTCCCTCCCAGTGCACACTTATGTTCTGGATTCGGACAAAGAGATTGTGTTGCATTTTGTATACTACCTCTGTGAGACATTCTAGGACCACTAGTCAATCTGCAGAACATTAAAAGTACCTACTTAATAGCGGCAGAATTTTACTGAGTGAATAATTACATCCTGTTAGTGCTGAAGTAATCACCTCAGATACAACCAATGCCTCCAGAGGGAGATATGTTCTTTCCAAAATGCTACCCTGGACAGTTCATTTTACTCCCGTACAAAGCTCCAGGATCTGTCTGACCATATTGTACTACAGGTTGTCATGTTTTCAGAGGATGAAATTTATGTTCCATGAAATATGCCATTGCCAAAATTAATAGGTAAATGAACAAAGTGAAACAGACCATTAGAACAATTGTAATATCATAGTTGCTGGGTTGTGGCACAAAAGCAGAAACTAATGGGTAAACATAACCATATTATAGCGACAGGAGCCATCAGAGTGCAGTACACAACTGTGGTTACACAATGGAAGGCACTCGACCGTTGTGAAATATGATCTAGCAGTCAGGCCAGTTGCAGGTAATCTTGCTTGGAACAATGCTTCCCTTGGCTAGTTTGTTTTAGCTGATGGGAAATTATAAATATCAGCTATTTCACTCCTATTTTACTGGAATTTAATTTCAATTTCACTTTGATAATTTTCATAATTCTTTTTTTTTTAATATCAGTCTGGACAATGATACTGAGATTTTTGCATAAATTTTCCAAGGCATGACCAGATTGTTCCTGAATATTCATGCATATAGGAATTCAGCCAATGACCTTCAGAGTAAATGTTCACTTTAACACCTTGAAGTCTTTGATGCCATTGCCTTTATTTCTGCTCTAAAACAATGCTTCATAATTTTAAGTGAATACTCAAACAATATCTAATCAAGATAAACAGTTCATAGACTGAACTGTGTTTATATAACATGATTAAAAAGCTTTGAACAGCTAACATAATCATAACATTCTATTAATGGACAGCTTGAGAGAAGCTACAGTAACGAGTGATTCAACTGAAAAATTAAAAAGCTCAAAGATATGCAGGATCAGATCCATTGGATTCAGCATATTTATACTGATTTAGGCAAGTAAGGTGGTGGATTAACTCCTGAGTTATTACATCTTTCATTAAATTCCACTTTAGTATAAAACAAACTAAAAAACACAGAAACATTTTAAAAATTCAGGTATTTAGAGGAGCTTAACAGTTGTTAATGCAGTATTTGCATCTAAGCACTTCAGCACTGATAGATTGAAAAAGCCAGCACTCTGTTCTTACAGAGGTGTGCCCTGCAATACTGAGGTAGAGAGGGGTGGAGAAGCATCTTTAAGCCTGGTTACTGGAGTGGTGCAGTATGAATTAGAATACCATCTCTGGCCATTTGCTGGAGCCAGGAGAGGGATTGATGCAGGAGCTCCTCCAGATCACTGTGCCACTCAAGGGTTTACTTATGCAGGAGGACTTTGTCAGTGACTGACTACAGTAGATTCAGAGCTGCTTTATTCTGCTGAAGTGGTTCAGAGTAGTTGGAGCGCAGGAGAGAGCTGAGTGCTCAGCTGTTTAGCTTTCTCTCTCAGAGATTTCACGCCATGCGTATGCAAAAAATAATCAGTTACTTTGGTCTTCACTGAGCAAGGTCTTTCGAAGGAACATGTAGCAGGGAATTGGGTCCTAATAAAAGTCTGTTACGGGGAAGGCCACAGTGGTTCAGAGCCAGCCTGAGCTACAGCCAGCGTTGCTAATTGTTCCCTCATGTGGCACACCAACCAGGGGTTTCTCTACACAGCAAAACAAAACTGTGGAGGTGTTATATATGTGTCATACATGTGATTTAGCATATGTTTCATTAGCACTTAAGTGTTTCCACTGAGCAGTATGTGAATTTACATAACTTCTGCCTCCTGGTCCATTAGTTGTACTTGTGGTTTGACCTTACACTAGCTCCTACTGAATAGATACCCTTTGCTCCTTTCACCCATGGAAGACACAAAGCCGACCGAGGCTTAAAATGCACAAGTAAATCTTGAAATTAGAATCCTCAAAGTCCTGCTTCCATTTATCAAGAGAATGCTGTCTTACTGTTACACCATGCTACTTAAATGTGAGATATTGCTATGATGAGTGTAACCTATGACAAAAAAAGTGAAAACCTGAATAGGCTAAATGCAGAATTAGGTGACTAGTTGAGTGATAATATATTGCCTAACCTAATGAAAAGACATTACCTTTGAATAATGGACCACATCGTAGATTAAATTATCCCAAGGCAAGGTAGTAGGTGCTTCATGCAGACAAGGTCAATTACCTTATCCGGAAGAGCCTGTTTGAAGTGTATTATGAATAATTCACAGACATAGAAATTAGCTTTGAAAAAGTGTCCCAGCTATAATGTGGTGAAAGCATTCAATTTCTTTTTTAATGTATTTAAGATAACACCCAAAGGACAATTATGGCTGCTTAACTGTTAGACTGCTTAAATGACAAGGAATGACAGTTGTGTGGTCAAATTCACATTAATGCATTATGCAAAGGGAAGCATCTCCACCATAGTGCAATCCTGTCAGGACACAAGTAACAGATTTCAAACCTCATACTGTATTTTTAAATGCTGAATGAAATTTGATCAAAGACTGATAAATTTATTAACTTTTCTCAGTGGAGAAGACACAGTTGTTGCTGTACTAGCTTTGTTTACTCTTGTTGTTCAGGCCCATTAGTTCTTTGACTTTCTGATATGAAAACGAAGGTTCAGAGTGATTAAATCACTTGTATGATTTTGGAGAGTGTGACAAATACAAGGGTAGAACCAAAACATTTAATTTTCCATCTTTAATCAGAAGACCAGTCCTCCGCTATAAGCACTAAATTGCGCTGTTTCCAAGACAGTATTGTTCCAATCTAGAACTATTTGGCATTAGAGTTAAAATGATGGCAGTAGCCATGGTAGCAGAATGCATACTCACTTGACATATGGTGACCTTAGGTGTGAATTAGAAATGCAATAAACCTCTAAGTCTGGGGAATAACGTGCACTCTCAGCATATTTTGATTCCACAGGCAAAACAATAACCTTAGCTTTCTCTCTTTGACTTTGCAATAAGTGGTAACGGCCAGGGGAAATCCCTCAGGGGCTGCAGTTTTCTAAGATGCCTGGCAAGAAGATGGCTAATTCATCAGGTACCTCGGTTTAAGTGTTGAAATGTAATAGTGACATTTCATGGCCTCTGAGTTTACCAGCTTTATTTGCTTGAAAGGGAGAGTTCAGCAGAATTTTAGAGGGTGCTATGGAATGGTGTATCTAATGAGGCGTATAGCCATCCCAGTCCTGTTTCCATTCACCTCAATGTCAAGAATCCCATTTAGTTCAGC
>NW_008239283.1:10951835-10995657 GCF_000691975.1 Corvus brachyrhynchos
CAGGTCTGGGACCCTGGCACTTTCAAAGGATGGTTTGAATAAAGAGGGATAAAAATTTGACACAAAGTCCAGTTATAAAACAAGCTGTTAAAATATGTGATGAAGTAGAAAACCACCAGAAAGAGACAGGAATGGAAACTTCCATTAAAGCAGACACACTGAAAAGTGTTGGGTTTTTGCATGTAGTTAGTTTTTTTTGTATTCTCCATCATCCATCTTTTCTCCAAGGATCAATTCTCCAAAACAAGCTCAAGAATTTCCTTTCTTCCCACTTCACACAGTTATTGGCCTCCACCCCTGTGTTTTCTGGGAGGACTTGATAAAGACTAATCTGAGTCTAAGAGACGTGCAAGCTGATGTTCTTATTTGCATGCAGGAATGTGAACAGATGTTTACATAGTAGTGTTAAGTAGGACAGCTGTTTGGGAGTCATTTATGTATTCCATTTAAAATCAAAGCTTTATGGTTAAAACTTTTACTCACAGTGTGGAAAAGAAGCCTAAATTCAGACAAATGCATTTCTTCCTGTGCTAGAGGGTGGCTTCCTTTATACACATCAGTGTTCTGTATCTCTGCATTTACAGCATCATACAGATACCTCTTACCTAAATCTCTGGGCAAATGCACCTTACCGTGGCCAGTTGCCTGTGGGTGGAAGAAAATACATGGCACAACATCAACATTACTAAATGCTATTTGACTGAGGGAAGAAAAAAAACACTTAGTGAGGGGAGGGAAGTTGTCACTTTTCTTTGCAGGAGATTGCTTATTGCTGATTGTTTCTGCAGTCTGTTCTCTAATGAACCATGCATCAGGCTAATATTTGCCTTTGCATTTGTTCTGCTCTTCAGATGGGAGAAAATCCTTAAGTGTGTTACAACCATAAATATGTAACTTGTATTTATTAATTTCTTAACATAAATCTGCCTAGAAAAACTTCCATTATGGAGGTGTATATTTGCATGCAGCATATGTATAGAGAAAAGAGGTTGGAGGGAGGGGCTCTCATATATTTTTAAAATAAATTTGCCCCTCAGGGGTTTATGTTTTGAATATGAGGCTCGGGTTTGATCTTGTCCATGACTTCATTCTACCTGATGCCTGTGTCCCTGGGGCTCCATGTCCAGAAAAGAATGCAGGCAAATGGTGTAGGCAGTTAAATGGAAGTAATTGAGCCCTGTTTTTGCATGAGTTTGGAGAACTCTAATGACATGTATTAATGTATACCTGTCAAAATCCTACACGAGTGTGAGAGAAAAACTTACCTGCCTCAGTTGTATTATTTCCACCCAAACACCACTATCTGATAGAGCTGCCTGCATCTCTTCAAGCCAGTAGGTGACAGGATTTGTAGTAAGTTATACAGGGCTAGAGGAAAGTACACTCAATTAAGGAGCCTTACTGCTGGAAGGAAAGGTGGTGATGATGGATGTGACGATCTTACGGACTTTTGATTCACAGCCTTGCTGCAGCCCACAGAAAGGTTTGTCTCACCAGCTGTGATGAAAGGCCTATGGTAGAGAGTTATTTTATATGTAAAGATCTTGATTCTCACTTTGTGATGCTTGTAGATTGACAGAATGGCTTCAGGGCTGGTTCTTTCTCTCGTCCTTAAATACAGGAGACACATAGGCCTGTTCAGCTTTGGGAAAGAGAGGAAGGACTAGGGCTTCTCATGGTTGCATGGTTGTCATTCTTCTGCAGTCTCTGACCATTCCAGTATTCACTGCAGTGCTAAAGTACAGCTCAGTTCTTCCTTCAGCTCCAGGAGCAGAAAACTCTCTTCAGCTGCATAATGATCTCTGTTAGTGACAGTAGAGCTACAGAGCAGAGCTGAGCAGTTCATATTCTATCCACTACGGTCTGTGCTGGAATGTAAATACACACCCATGTTTGTTATAACTGTATAGAGAGATATACAGGAACCTGAGACCAATTAAACAGCAAAAAATAGAAGATCTATTTGAAAGATGTAAACTTGTTGCTAACAGGGTGAAGAAAAAAGCTGCAAATTGGTTAAGCAATTCCACAGAGAAGACAGATTGTTGTCATCCTGACCTTTAAAGCTGGTCAGGATATATCAACAGAAGCATCTTCTGAGTACAGAGTTTTATGATTTTTTTTCATTTACATTCTCTTGTTTTTCTCTTTACATGCTGGCTTGGAGCCAGTTCATTTCATGGTCTTGCCTGTACATATGTTCTGCTACAGCTGCATTTTTCCAAAGTGCCCAATCTCACAGCACTCCAGCCTTCCTTAGGATGACAAATGGTGCCCCTGCTGCTCTGACCAACAGAACTGTAATTGCAGCCTGAGACAGGGACAGCTGAACTAACGCCATGCTGCAGTTTGGTTATTATCCTTAAGCTGAAATCTGACTGCATGTGTTTATCGTAGCTGAATTTCTGATTCCACCACTTAAGACATTAACTGCTAACATTAATTGTAACATTGAGGAAAGCAGAATTGCTCTGCAGTTGAAAGTAGTGTCAAATCAGCAGTTATTTATTTACCATTGCATGCTCTTCCCAGGGACTTTACTGCTTTTTTCACCATTAAAAAACAAACAAAAAACCAAACAAACAAAAAATCCAAACCAAAGCAAAAGAAACAAAAGCCCCACACTTAGGGCTTTTTATTTACAATTGCATGGGGAGAGGCACTGGACTTCCCTCTCACCCAAGATGCTCATTTACCCAAGTAGTATTAAAGGAAACTTAAGATGAGGAACTTGAGATGTGATCTCATTTTCTAAAGGTGTCTTTCTAAAACAGAAACACCATCCCAATAATATCTCAGAGTGCTACTATCAGTTTTATGAAAATCCTCTAATTTATTTAATTAGGGATTGCAGCTTCAAAGGGATTAGCAATATGTTATTATCTCTTCTAAATTATGTTCTGTTAAGACCGTTTTTCTATTTTTACTCCAGTTCAGATATTCAGCGTATTTACTGATGATATTTTCTGATTTCTTTAAGATCAATCTGAGCCATGAAATTCAGTAGTTATTATCAGCCACTTACAGGAACCAGTCGATGGTTGTATTCCAAAAAGGCACACTGTGGAAATTACATTGTCCTAATGACTTTCTGATCAGTTCACCCCACGTAAATAGATGTGATTCTCTAACTGTCAGTTTTGCTGTATTAACCTGGGAGCTGAAGGACAAGGTGTGTTCTCGTTGCTTCATGAATCAATAGTGCTAATAAAGATTCTCTATACCTGAATCTAGATTTTATTATTCCTAGAAGCTGCCATTGCAAGTGCAATGGGAACAAAATTAATCTGTCTTTTGTGGAGGCTTGTCAAATCTGAAGACAGTCCATTTGAGCTACTAGTGACTGTGTTGGTGCAATGTGAGCAGGGGTAAAAAAAACTAATAATAAGGATCCTTTTCTCATTATTAATGCTGGTAGTTAAAACTGCATATACAGGAAACAGTTCTGTTGAGTACAGTAATTCCATTTTTACTCAGACACTTTTCAAAATAAAGGAGGGCAGAAGAACTGTTATTAGTGTATGTAGTTTCTCCCAAAGGACCAAGCAAAGATTGCTTTCCACAGCATGTTTTTCTGTAACTCATCCTGTCTCCTATTAAATGTCCCAAATGTCCCCATTTTATCTATTTTCTTTTTCCAGTTTATCAAGTTGCATTTCATTGTGGGCATAGTCCAGCCAACTGTCCATGATTTCTAGCAAGAATTGGATTAATCCTTGTATTAATTCAACTCAGCTTCACTCCAGCTGGCTTGTGTTCATGAACGAGCAACCTGCTCTGAGTTATACCCTGAACTTCAGACCACCATTAGGTCAAGCTGAGCCCTGAGGTTCTTTGGGCTTTCTTGCTGAAGGCTGAGGCTGGTAGGCAGGTGAGAGCACCTGAGCCTGGGAGCTGTGCAGAGCTGGGGACTCCATTGTTGCACCACGTGGAGTGCATGAGGTGCAAAGTGCTGCAGTTAAGGTTGTCCCTCTGTTACTCTTCATCCATGCCCTATCCCAAGGGTTTGAGCTGTCACGATGGATAATTCAAGAGTAAATGGATCAAATATGTAACTAATTTTTCTTTTTTACCCTCTGTAAAAATAGATCCTTCAGGCCTATATATCGTTTGCTGCATACCTGCAGATGGTGCTTTGCCTGACCCAGTAACAGCCACAGTTTTTCTAAGGAATTCTTACGTCCTGAATCTGTTTCAGAACAATTAGAAGCAGCAGGCTGGACTAAGCTGTCTCCAGAGATCTTCTCCAGTCTCAACTGTTCTGTGTTCCTGTGAACAGCCTGATGCTCAGTGAGTGCAAGTCAGCATGGCTACCTTGATTTCACTGGAGCTGGATGCTTCTATACTGGTTGCTGAATCAGTCCTTTATTATTCCTGGAAAATAATAGTAAATGAATGAGAGACAAAGTGTTTCTTCCTGGAGGTCTTTCCTGGGACAGTTACTTATAAAGTAGCTCTACTGTTCTGTAAAAGTTTTCTCACTTCAACATTTCCATGAATAATAGTTGAATACTAAGTTTTCTTGTGGTGAAATGATTGGTTTATGGTTTGATGCACCATTCATAGTCATTGATGCTTCAACTATTCCCCTCTGTCCTCTGCAATCTTATTTCTAGGCTCTGAAAGTGCTTTCATCTATGAAAACTTAAATAGCATTTAAGAACAAAAACTGCTGTGATAAACTACTACTCTCACCTTGCAGTATTTTATAAGGTGCATTTGTTCAGCGCTCTCTCTTTTCCCTGTGGTCCTTTCACATCCATTATAAAATGCTTTAAAAAAAAAGCTCTGAAGAGCATATGATGTGTCTAAACCTATAAACTCACTCATCTCTTCCATGCTTTCCTCCATTCCACGTGGGCACCTCAACCAGTTAGCCCATAAGATAACATGGATAAGACTTCAGTAGGACACAGAGAGAGTGGGCTGTGTCACTCTCTGACTACAGGGTGGCTGCAAATGTCACTCCTGTTGTCTGCCTCAGGTCCTAGAGAGCCACTGAGGAGTGTTGGTCTGCTGCAGGTGCAGAGAAACCCAAAATCACATGTGATCATTCAGTGTTCCATAGCACTTTCCCAAGAACTGGAATTATGTAATCTGGTTTATCTTCTCTTTATGAATCTATTAATTCAGCACTTGCTACTATTTATTCTCACTAACCATTTTTATACTTCTGCAGAAGAACTGATTAAGAATGAGAGACCATTTCCTGGGCACTGTATTGAGCCACCTCACGAGGTGGTGTTCCTCTGGAAATGGGTAGGGGATACTCATAATGAGGATGGGAATAAACACGTAAGAGCTGGTTGAGCAGTGTGAGGGCAGGAAATGATGGGTACATCTTATTGCCATTATTCCTACTGGCTGTACCTATGACTTAGGGGAAAAAGTCCAGACATCTGCAGAGCAGGAGCTGCTCCTCTGGCCCAGGCAGGGTTGTGTTGGAGCCCACTGTGGCTTAACCATGGTCGTTATTCACTTGCAATTGAATCCAGGGCACTGATGGGTTTCTGGTCCCAGTAGAGAGTAAGGATGTGGCAGGGCATGCATCAATGTCATAGCCTTATCTGTTAAGGCAGTGTCAGGCTTGTTTATCTGAATTTACCTGGAGGATTTAGGCTAAACAGAGAAAATGGGAAAAGGGGAATGAGGAAGAGGAAAAGGAGTTGAAAGCAAGAGGGACAGTTTTGAAGTGAAGGTGAGCTGGAATGCAGAAAATAAAGGAAATGAGATCAATTTTTTGTTCCAGCAGGGTAGGATATGCAGTTGATCTTCAGCAAAACAGCTGAGGATTCAAAGCTGCCATTTCCTGTTTTGTCATGTGTCCTTAAAAGCCGTAATCTTCTTTGAGTTGTTTGTTATTGCTTTTCCTTCCCAACCTGCATGCCTTCAGCTGTTCACATAGTTTCTGTTGTTGGCTGGAGTCCCACTTGCATCTTTCAGGAATTTGTCACTTGGCCAGAAATTTATTGAGAAAACAACCCAGCCTGGCCTAGCAGAGGAGAATGCAAGTACTCATAATATTTTCAGCCTTCTCAGGCCTTCAACAGGGACATTCATGAGGCATAAAATTTTAGTTTGGATGTTGGTTTAATGTTCCTCAGGATCTAAAAGTGTTTGGGTTTGAAATCCTTATGCTCATCCTCAAATCTGTCTCTCGAAGGTTTGATGATGATTTTGCTTTTGCTGAGACACAGCTACTCCAGCAGAAACAGCTACTTAAGAGGGAGAGTGGTTTCTCTGCTTAAGAGAAGCAGAAAAATGCTACCACGTGGGGTTTTTTTTGTTTTGGGTTTTTTTTAAGCAATTACTTCAGCCTGGGACTCTGTGAAAGCAGTGCACCTTGGCAGCAAAGCTGTAGAACAAGAAACAATCAGCAAAGTACTGCCTTTTTTCCCCTTTTCCTAACCACACTTAACACAGTAATTTTAGAATGAGGAGCAAACTTTGTGGTCTTGCGTGTTGGGTAGTTCCACTGGCATTAGCAGGACTACTTCACTTTTGGATAGCTGACTTGAGTAATGACAGATCCTGACCAGAAATTTTAATCAAATTCAGTGAGATTCTTAGTGATGCTGGCTAGCACAGTTGGTACTCAATACAAAGAGTGACTGTCTTGCTGCAGTGTTTGACCACCTGTGATTTCCAACGCAACCATGTTTCTCACTCTGAAAATTAGGGCAGTGGTATGTGGGTTACAGTTTCAAGAAAGAGAAAGGACTATAAAAACTGGTACAATTGCCATGGGGAAGGTTTTAGGTCAAGGAAGGAAGTATTATATAATGATTATGGCTGTACTGGAAAAAGATGAGACAGGCATAACACAGGTGTGCATCCACATGGAAGCAGAGTAGTGTGGTAAGAAACCAACTGGGCGGCTTGGTGGCTCACTGAGTAAATAATGTTCAAAGGAACCATGTCATCGGGAATTCTCATTTTTTCCTGGTCCATATTACATTACTTTTTTCCAAGGTAACCCAATCCTGACTTAAAAGCAGGGTGTTTGTGAGGTGCAGAGAGCCTGCCATCTCAGGGGGTAGGTATTGCTTCCACAGGGTGGGGGCAGAGCCACGAGACCCTTGCCGAGGGTTTTAAACCAAAGGCAACATTTCCACTGTTAAATCTCAGCATCCACTTCAAAGAACGGGCAGCACGTTGTGGTTAATGCAGCACAGCCTGAGCTCACCCCACTTTGTGTTATCAGTTTATTTTCCCAGTGGTGGGAGCTGTTGTTTAAACCGAAGCACATTCTGAGTCATTAGTACCGCGGACTTCTTCACTGAACAAATAGCTTCTAAGAAGGTATTAATTATGTGTTTTCAACTAAGAGTGGAATATTTCTCCAATTTGTCCTCTTTTTTTTTTTTTTCCCAGAGTTATTTTAAATACTTTTTATTTGATTTATCAAAACTGTAATTTTTTTTCCCTGTTGAAAGGCCGAATGGGAAGAATTTGGTTTTATGTTAATTTAATGTTAAAAATTCCAATATAAGAGGCTATAAAAGTGTTGTGATGGGAAAAAAATCAAGCATGGGCAAGCAAAATCTTGGTAAACCCTTGCAAAAACTATTGAGTCAGTTTTCCCTTCTCACTCTCCTACTGCTTTCTCCATTTATTCAACAGCCTTTTTAAAAATGATTATCTGAGATGATAATTTGTACTCTGGATTAGCCTCTGAATTCAGTTATTCAGTTTGAAATTGCCTCATAAGTGTGTGTATATTACAGACATATGTATGAAAAAAACCTGCTAACTGCTTGTTTCACATATTGTTCAATGTATCAGATGAGCCATTTGCAGGATTTGATATTGTTGAGGTGGCTAGTGCAAACAGATATTTTATAGTTTTGAGTCAGCTTTCAAAGAATTGGCTTTGATTGCTCTATGCAATTCTACAATCAGTATTTTCCTAATTTTCACTACTTCTTGACGTATGAATCTTTCCTTTTAAGAGAAAAAAGCATAGATGTAAATTATTTACACTTGCATTAGTAAAATTTATAGATGTAAGATTTTACAAATTCAGTTCCGCTTAACTTGGTTTGAATTTAGGGGAAAAAAATGAATGTGAAGATTGCCAAGAGAATGTTGTTTGAATACAGCATGCTTTCAGTGTTTCAACAGACAAATGCAAATAAATTGACCTGATGTGGTGGTGGAAAAGACCTTTAACTGACCTGTTTCAATAGCTTGGGTACCCCAAAAACCTTGACTCTCTTAGGAGTATGTAAGTACTGTGCCAGACTTTAGGTTAATACAGCACAAGAGTTTAACACGGGATCCAATTTATCTTACTATGTTTCCATAATTAGATTTTTGTTTGTTGCCATAGCAAGAATAAACTTGACAAATCATGCAGGCAAATCTTGGCAAATATTTTAAATATAATACTTTAAAAAATGCATGGCTTTGTTTTAACTCACGCTGTATAAACATAAAGACTTTCTCAGTACTAAGACTTTCTGCCTCTATAAAGGCAAACTGAGTCCACAGAAGTTGCTTGGAATTTATACACACAGTGATATGCATATAATGTGTATAAATGCTGTTGGAAAGTGCTGCTTCTGCCTCTCCTTCAGCTTCTGAGTGCCTATGCAAATAATTTTTGAAAAAATGTCATTTAAAACATGAGCAAGCCTAAACCTTTGAAAATAACCTGTATTGCTACAAATGTCAATGCCTCCTAATACGGAAAATGAGAGAACTGTCAGTATGAGGGAGATTTAAGAAGACAGCTATTTTTTTTTGAGCGGGTAGAAGGACACCAAATACATGTTCAACCATTTTTGTCCCTAGAAGAGGCAGATATGCAGTGCAGGTGAATTTGATCTCAATCTGTGTCTCCCAAGGATCACAGGAAACTGATTCCACGTGTCTTTTATCTCTTCATAGTCCTCAGCCTCTGTGCTGGTGAAGCGTGCAGTCAGGGCCAGCCTTGCTGCTGCTGAGGCAGATTCCATACAGGCAGCTACCAATGAACAGCTGAAATGAGCACAGTGGTGGAGCAGATATGGGAAATCTGCTGGAGAACTGACAGCAGAGAGCAGCCTGACCCTCCCTGCCTTGCTGGATGGAAGCAGACTGAGTTCTTGTCCATATATTGCAGTATTGTATATGTCAGGATTTCCAGAGCCTTACTTGGCTTTTTGGATGGACACACCCAGCTGTTGAATAGGCCAATAGAGAATCCACAGAAGATGATATCTCTTATTCTTTCTTTTCAGAAGATCTGTGACAGCCATACCTTCTGCAGTCTGTGCCTGACAGCATAAAGGAGTACTTGGTTTGATATAAAATTTGGTCTGCCTGCTCAGTTCTTTTATATTGTTTTATAATTCATTGTAATTATAATATTTTATTATTTTGTAGTATTATATTATGCTTACGTTATATTTATTATAATACTATATTAAATTATGGTAAAAAACAGTGGTGTAAACACCACAGCTGTTTGTAGAGGCTTCCAGACAGCACTGTCACCCTGTTCTCTGACGGAAATAAAACAAAAAATTTGCCTTTTTTGAAGATTTTGTTATCAAAATTGAAACCTTCCAAAGGCAGCTTAAGCAGTGCAGAAGGAAATCACTGGAAAGAAAGTGGTCACTGTTCGGTTATTGGTGAATTTATTCACTTGGGACTTGTTTGTTTTGCTTGGTTTGGGATATTTTTTCACGCATGTTCTCCTTCAAAACCATAGCACAGAGTTCAAAGACAACCTTAAAAAACTTTTCTTACAGGGGATTTTTTTTCCCTTATAAATAGAAAAAAATAGATGGAAAAGAATACTTTTAGTTGTGCAGTAGGCT
Source organism: Corvus brachyrhynchos (assembly GCF_000691975.1). Lineage (NCBI taxonomy): Eukaryota > Metazoa > Chordata > Aves > Passeriformes > Corvidae > Corvus > Corvus brachyrhynchos. The sequence continues at coordinate 10,961,642 of NW_008239283.1, forward strand.
TTTGACAACCTTTTTTACTGAACAATGCATTGCTAGGAACAGTGCAAGAATGAAGAATTAATAGCACTTCTTATTAATGGACTTTTTAGCTTAGAAATATTAAAGTAGAACTCTACTGACTTATGTTACCATAAGGTTATGGGGTCATTTTAAATCCTTGCTTAATGTCATTGATTTGGTCTGTGGCTTCACCACAGAAGGGAAATTAATTCATTTTGAGGTGGTGGAGAATTGATAATGCTTTGAAAAAACTGTAAACACCATGATTACAAAAGTGAAGATACTGCAACAAATCTACAGACTTAGAAGAAAGGATCTTAATCAACACAAGCTGGCCAAACTCAATCTCAGTGCAAGACATCCTCCAGCTCTTCCAAGGTATAATGGTGTAAACTTTCTGGAAAGAACTCAGATTGATTGGCATTGTTTGTGAACTATTACTTTACTTCAACATTACAGGTATATGACATACAATATAAGTTTCAGAATTCCTAAACTCTGCAGGTGTTGATGAAGTACTATAGATTTCTAAGAGCTTTGCTGAAAAGCTCTGATTTCTCATGTATTAAAAACTAAGCATGTGGAAAAGAGTTTTGAAGAATCAGGGTATAATTTTCCCTAATACTACAATTGATTTCTAGGGGACTAGTTAGTGAGAAAAACCAACTCATCTTGAGTAAAGGGTGGCGGAACGCTGCCTAATAAATAGAATTTTGAAAAAGATGCTGGTTTTTTATAGCCTGTTCCCTTGATAGTCTAAGATTGTTCCTTATAATGTTGAATGCTCTATTTTTTAGCACTGTATTTAATTTAGTTGTAAATTACTCAAACTGTGGTGCTTCTACCACTTCCCAATCTATACCATAAATCTGAATGTGCATGTGTTTGCTTGGTATTGCTCAATAAAACAAACAACAACAGATCTGAAAAAGACATCAGAAAATTACTTATTCGTAGTACACGTGAAGGATTGCTTATTTCACTGTTATGTTTAAGTACATAATGACTTCTGCCAAAGGAAACTGACACAGATTGTATTTGATTAATGAATACCATTATTTGCTGTTGGCCTGAAAAATTTATCTTTATCTAAATATTTTTTTTTCCAGAATGGGCACTTTTAAAATTAGATTAAGCACTTCTGTATAATATCTATTTCTACTCCTAGACAAATCACCCTTTTATTCAATTAACATTAGTATTCCAAGCTTTACTGAGTAATTTACCAATAATACAGTATAGAATTGTTTCACTGGCTGCAGCAATCAACTTCTGCAAGAAAATCAGCTGAATAGAAAAGAAAGAAAGTATAAATTTGATGACAATAATATGAGGCCTAAAATGAATGTGTAAATTTTTGAGAGATGAATCCTTAGATGTACTTGGATTGTGTTTTTCTAATGAGTACCTTTGGGTATTGGTCAAATTCGTCATGTCTTAATTGTTGGTATCGTGAGAATGGAGTTGCTCTTCCTATTTTTATTTTCCTTTTTTCATGAATTTACAGTTCAGCAGTCTAAGCTTAGAAGAAAAATAAACATGAATTAATTTTGCCAAGTGATTCTAAAACTCATTTTAATTAGTCCCTCACACTCTACAGTTAACCTTGATTGCATTTCATAATTTAGGTTTTCTTCCCTTGTATAATGAGAAATACTCCCTACTAATAATGTTAGTAAAGCAGAAGAGTAAATTGATGCATCTTTCTACATTAGCCATGCAGGTTATTTTTCCAAGCTCCTTTGATCAAAAAGTCTTGCTATGTCAATTTTGTTAAATTTTGCCATCTACCTGTATGTATAACTGATTACATTTCTTGATTTAAGGATTAAGGAGTCAATGAAAAAGTTACCTGAGCTGGAAGACAAAGTCAGTCTTAGAAAATGTTAATCTGTGAATCTCATTACATCAGATTCTGCTTACTCCATCTGACTATTAATACTTAATGCTTGATGCATGATGGATTCTGAAATTTGAACAAAAAACTGTCTCAGTTTATATAAATACATAGATCTTAAAGCTCCTGTAGATAGAAAATAGCTTCACAGAGATAAATTGATTCCCAAGCAGGGAAATATTTTTTCCCACTTGTGCCCTACCTGTTTTAATATCTCATGGAGCTTCGCATTTGCAAATTCCACCCATGGAGAACACATTAAAATTCCTAGTCTTGCTCCCTGAGAAACCGATAGAAATTTTGGTCTTAGTTTTGTGAGGAACTGTGTTAAGTTCATAGTAATAGATCAGTTAGTGTGTTATTTCTGTAGATTTTTGTTCTTTATGTCTGACTCTTAAGTCAGAAATCCTGATCAAGGGCTAGAGGCTCCTGCAAAGCTAGTTGACGCTACAACAGGTCCTTGTCCAATCCTGTGTGGTACAGTACAGTGTGAGTCATGGCAGGAGAACTGTTTTCAGTCTCCTTCAGTGGTCAGATCTGCCCCCCAGTGTCACACAAAAACCCCTGGACACAGCTGGTGCAGACAGTGATGTTGAGCCATTCCAAAGTCTCTGCAGCTGAAAGGTGCCGAGGTTCTCGTGAGTAACTGGCACATGAGCCCGAAGTGAAACAGTTGCTCCTCAAACCAAATGAGATTACAACAGAACTGTTGCTTTCTCAACATGTATTCCATAAAATGGAACTTGGGGCAAAGTCTGTGGTTTGTTACTTTGCAGTTTGCATCTTGTCTTTCAGTATTGTCTAACATGTCCACCTCCATTCTCTTTTTCATTCTCAGGAGAATCCAATTTGCTTATCAAGTTCTCTTTCTCTCTCTTTTTCTCTTTTCTCTTCCCCCCCCCCCCCTTTTTCCCTTTCATCCAGATGGAATGCCATTTGCTTGGTGGGTTGGCCGTGCCAATGAAAAGCATCTTTACTGGGGAGGATCTCTTCCGGGCATTCAACAGTGTGCATGTGGATTGGAAGAAAGTTGTCTGGATATGAGATATTTTTGCAACTGTGATGCAGATAGAGAAGAATGGTAATAATTTTAACGTGTGTATAGCAGTGTCTGTGTGAAGAGCTGGGGGCAGGAAGCAGGGCAAGAAGGCTTAAATATTTCCTGTTTCATAGTTCAGGATGCTTGAATGGCTTGAGTATAATCTGATAAGAATGAAAATGAAGCTAGAATTTGGACTTTCACCTTAAATTTCTTTTTTGAGCCGAAGACATCTGGTTGAAGTAGGTTGCTGGGATGGGTGGTCTTCAAAAAAATCTTTCTTGTTGAATGCCACATCCAGTAATTTTATTTGTTTAAAAGTTTTGGTTGATTCAACTGGAGCATTGCATGAATAAAGGCTCCAGGAGCTTGGTTCATAGGTGTACATTGGAGCAGAAAATTGAGGCCTAGACAGCAAAATTCAGATACAGCTAAACAAGAAATATGTACTGCTAAAAAGTCTCCTATTCTTCTTATGAAACAGTATAATGTGCCTTAACTTACTTTTGCATTGGATCTCAAGCTTTTTAAGGTCAATGGGAAGAGTCGTTTGGCTTCTGTAGGCTTTGATTCAGTCTCCATAGGAAATTCTGGAGTCACAGGATGAATATTTAAAGCCTTCCTTGGGTTCTGACCTTTGTTGTGCTCTGATGCTGCATGAATTTGGGAAGGCCACCTCACAATCTTCTGTCCTTCTCTGCACTCTCGGAGACGCTCCAGCCACCAAGAGCTAGTTGGTGAACTTTCCAATTGTGTTTGAGGGGACTGAAATTTCAGATGAGTGTTGTTGGAAGTACAGTTTGAAACACTGAACATGCATGTGAAAATTCTGCTCACTCACTCTCCCTTCTAGACCACTCAGTGATAGGATCTGCTGCCCTTTATCTGAAAAAAAGATATTTTAACCTCCAGTAGTTCAGAATTTATGAATAATGGAAGCAGACAAGAAATGTCTTGCTGTCATAGGCTGCTGTGTTTGAAACACTGAATTAGCCCTGTGAAACCTTCACTTAAAATGAGTAGAAAGTAATGGTAAGGAGTCTTAAGAACATTAAAAAAAAAAAAATCAGAAATTACTTGTCACTGTAAGTGTTGGACTTTTTGGTTGCTTGATTTCTAGACAGTGTGATTATTTGCTTGGACCCTTTATATCCCTGGGGTCACTATTCACTTTCAAAAATTATAGCTGTAAGGGGATTTCTTCAGGAAGATGTTTATGTAAATATTGGCTTATGAATGTGATTTGTATGGAATAGCCTGGCTGTGCATGTTAATCTATCTTTTCTTTAATGTTTGGTTATCAGATGCGCTTTTGACGAGGTTTGCACATGAGCATCAGGAGCATCTGGTTTTACTGGTGCTTGGCTCTTTTCATAATTCCCATTCCATTTTTCACTGCTCAAGCAGAGCAGGTTGTTATGCTGGCTGACACTGGGGTTGCAGTCTTAGACTGCAGGGCACTGCAGCACTAGGTCGTACAAAAGCAATGCAAGGTGAAAGCTAAATGCAGCTTTATAATATTTCAGCCAAGTCTCCTCAGGAAATGAGACCTAAACAAGTTATTCTGTGGGTGTTTATGTCCGTTTTCCCACACACACCCCCAATGATTTTGAACAAGTAGACACATTTAAAACATCTTGGACAGAGAAGGAGAAGTCTCAAAAGTATTACAAATTACACATTCTATGAAAATTTATGCCAGGCTGAGGGGAAAAAGCCAATTAAAGCCCACAAGAAGGAAGTTAAGGAAGCATACACTTCTATTAGATTTTGGAAAACCCTCATGGGAGAAAGATGTTGGAAATCATGCATCATTAGCTTGGCAGCTCAGAGAGCTACTTGTTTCTCCTAATTTCATGATAATAACAGAATATGCGTACAAGTTACCTCCACTAAACTGCCTACTGTTTGTTGGTTTGGGGATTCAGTTGCTTTGGTTTTTAATCCATGAGAAATTTTTACTTTGGTAGTATTTTAAAGTTGAGTTTGCCTTTATAAAAGCTAGAAAAACCCTGACCTTTATGAAGAGTTTCTAAACATAAGGAATTTCATGTCTCTTGAAGATTGCTTTTGTGTTTCCCTGCTAGAACACTGACCCCTGATATATAACGAGCATTCGAATCTGAAAACTGCTAAGATCTGAACTGTGACTTCAACCTGCTATACGTTATAGTGGAAGGAGCAAGACAGCAGTAGATGCATTTATTTGCCTCAGCATGAAATAAAATGGGTGCTGCAGAGTTGAAAACCAGAAAATAATTTTTGCTCCTTTTAGCTAAATCATGCTGCTCCAAGGTAGGAACTATCCAGAATAGCTGAAGCATCCTCCTGAGGAAGAGACAGTCCTAGGATTCTGCTTTGATTTGCTTTCCTTAGACTAAATCTTGGGTGCAGAAGAAGCTACTAATTTCTCAGAGCAGCAAAAGAAATGATAAACAATGGAAAGTAGACCTAACAAAGTCCTGTGCCAGGTGTTTGGCAGCACACAATATGCACCTCTAGGCATGCTGACTTTTAAATGATATCTGAGCATACAGCTGAGCCAGCTGCTATTTTTGGGCTCTTACTTGACATCAAGTTAGTCCCCCTGGCCAGATGAACAGGGATGTATAATTAAGCATTCTAGATGGGGAGGGCTTTTGTATTTTTCACCTTTGTTTTTATGAAAGCATTGTACTGATAAGTATCTTTTTCCATATGGATCCTTATCGTGCTTCCAAGCTACACAGTATGATGATAGCGAAATGTGTCACTGCAGAATAATGGAGAATCTTCCTGGTATTTTCGGGAGAATGGGAGATCTCTGAAGAGGAAGCAGAGGCACCTGCTACTGCACCCTTTTTGTTGACCCAAGCAAGAGATCTGAAAAGGTGTAAGACATGCTTTGGCTGCCTGCTGCCAAAAAAAAGAGAAAGATTTCTGACTGCTGAAAGCACTTGCTAGTGGGTGGGAACATTCATAAAAATCCAGTGGCTTCAAGCTGACGCTAAGCCTCGTTCAGAAAATGTTTTATTTTTCTTTCTTTCCCTTCCCCCACACTGACAATAGTTAAATGTTGGGACAAGTTATATATAGATGAGATATATTAGTGATTGTCTTTCAAAATATATACCCTGTTTCAAACAAAAACATATTCTTGATTGGGCAGATGTGTTAAACTGACCTAAAGAATAAAGCATTACTGAAATACTGAAGGGATAGTGCTATCATGAGATCTTTCGGATCTTCAAATGCCTCTCCCAGGCTGTCTTTCCTCTCAAGCAAAATTCTCTTGCCTTGGCAACTGAGGTCTTGCTGCTCATCAAACCTTGGATTTAAATGGGAGGAAACTCTTTCATGCTGAGGTGGCACACGACTGTCCTGAAGTCCTTTTGCGACTTTGGCCTCTCTGTCTGGAATCCATTCTCCCCTTCAAATGCAAACCCTTGACTGAAGCCAGTCATTAGACAAAACCATTCTGACTGTATTCACTTGGAAACCTTGTGAATTTGGAGAGCTCTGCAGCTTTTTATTTTGTACAGAAAGAGAGGCATCTTTGGAACTCATTTTGTACAAGAAGCTCAGGCATCTAAGCTAAATGTGGTGGACAGTGTTGATTCCAAAAACTAGCTGATGGCCGTATTTTATTTCTATTCTTCAGTCTTATTATTCAAACTTGAGGAGTATCCTCTTTTTTCTTCCAGAACAGACTTCTTCACTGGGGAACTAAACATTTGAGTCATGCCATTTCCAAAGTTCACCTCTTTATTGTGGCTTTGGGGCACTACAAGAATAAGGAAAACCATGGGACACGATAAGAAGGGGAACAAAATAGAGGGTGGATAGTCTTGTCAGACCCACCTTGTCTCCCAGAGATATAATGAGTATATCAAGCCTAGTTTGAGGAGGAGCAAAGCCAAATGGAAGTGAATGAAGCCTTGCTTGGATGAGCTGTATTTGTGCTAAGCTCTGCCAGAGCCAGGATGCTACAACTGGAAGGGTTGAGGAGAGCAGGGCAGAGAAACCCTGATGAGCCCAGACTTGACTGGTTTTATTTGCTCTGCCACTATCCCACACTGAATCCATAACCCGAGAAGCAGTGCAGGCAACACCAGAGCCTGAGAGCTGACCCTGCCAGAGGTGACCTGGTCTGTACAGAACTGTCTTGGATATCTGCTGTCATGACTGCTTTTGTCAACAACCGGGAAGAGCTGCCTGCAGAGAGCTGACTGTAGCAAGTCCCTGAGGTGTCAAGAATCAGTTCATTACTCTAATTACCAAACTCTGTATCCCTAATTCAGCCAAATACAGGCACTGCATCTTGCCTTCAGCTGTTAGGTATGTCCCCTCATGCTGGTGTTTTTTACATTATCGTGACTGTACATTATTTTACCCAGTAAAGCATTTGTGGATACGGCTCATGGGCAAGATAGCAATTAAAATGTATTCCTTTGGATTATTAATGGTATGCCCTGCACAGGCCTCAAAACTTTTCCTGATGGAAGCCTGTGTCATGGGCCCATTCCTTATGTGCTTCCTTGCCATCTGCTGATGATAGTATTCTTTTCCCCAGATGTATGGTATTCCTGAAAATCTGTGCTGAATATCTGAGCTACTGAGGCTCAGATCCCGCCAGAATTTCCATTAATGTGCAAGAGAAAAACATACCAATAGGGGATCATATGAGAATAAATTATATTTAATGGCACCACTGCTCTACCATCTGTTACAAAAAATGTGGAAATGGCTACCTAGAGATTAGCAATTTATGATGGCTCACACAGTTAGGACACCATAGGGCGAGGGTTTGTTGAGCATGCTTTTAGTAGTAGCCAGGAAGAAGAAAAATAGTTTCATCATGTTATCATCAAAATAGTTATTTGTCGTTTACAGGTGAGTTTACCTTTACTACACCTTGCAGTATCCAGCTGCTGCACTGTCATCTTTAGCAGCAAATTATTTTCATCTTTTTAAAATTGGTCCAGACATAGAGCATTTGTTTGACATGTGACTTGCCTCATAGCTTATTGAGGAAGTCCTTTGGGTAGATGTAGGCATTAATCTTCAGACATGGATAAACAAATGACATCCAACTGTATTTAGTACCCATAAACAAAAAAAAATTCAGTGATTTAATTTAAAGGGCATTATTGGATTTGTTTGGTTTGGGTTTTGCTTGTGGAAATGACAAATTGACACTATCCTTTATGCAAAGAGCTCAGAGAAACATCTGTTTGTTGAGGGTTGTTTCCACCCTCAAAACATTCAGATTTTCATCTGATTTTGTGCCAAATTGAGTGCCAAGTCAAGCAAGCAGGAGGTCGACTTCCCAAGTTCATTAATTTATTCATACCATTTTCTGTGAGCAGGGAACTCTTTCGGGAAAGTGATGAAACCTGCTTGATTTTTGTGAAATCAGGTCTTAACTTACAGGGGGTGTGCCTCATGGAAGTAGCCACAGAGTGCAATGTGAAACCCACTAAGGAGAAATAAAGTAGTGGGTTTGGCTAACCTGAGAAGCAGCTGTGGAAAAGCAAATATAATCTGGTTTTAAGTGTATGTGAACTGCTAAATTAAAATATGTATCAGTAAAAAAGAACTCTGGGAACAAACACAAAAATAATTAACAAGGTTTTGCTTTTGTTTAAAAGACAAAATCGTATCAGTAAAAAGGAACTCTGGGAACAAACACAAAAATAATTAATCTAACAAGGTTTTGCTTTTGTTTAAAAGACAAAATCATGTATTTGCATGTCAGAGTGCAGATGCTTTTTATCAGAAAATAGTAATTTTATTTGAAAAGTGTAGTACATGAGAAGTGATCCCCAAGCCCCCTTCAGGCAAAATTTCAAATGTTTTGTCCAAACCCTGGTATATTTGTATTTTGTAGTGCCACAGCAGTGCCTCCAGGAAGGTTTTGTACAGGTACATGAAGCTCTTTTGCTCCTCTCTCAGGAATAATACATTGTATTTGAGAGGCTGCCATGGTGTACCACATAGAGAAGAGGAATTGTGGTGCTTTGTAAGAAATGGAGTCTGAAATAGGTTCAATTTAAGGAATACCCAGAATTTGAAACACTCACAATGTCTTCCACTCTCTTTTCTGCATTTCTTAGCTGAAATAGCTTAGGATCTTTCACCAAAAACTTGATTTCCTACTATGAAATAATAATAATTAACTGCAACAATAGATATGTTGTTCCTCACACTGATGCATTCTCTGGACAGAATATTTTCTGATAGGTTTTATTTCAGTGTCTGCTTGTATGAAAATATATATCATTATATGAGGGGGTTTTTCCATGTGTGAGAGAATAAAATGCATAAATGTGCTATTTGAGTTTGAAGAGAAGCTTGATTGAGTTTTCAAGGCATTAACAAAGAAGTGAAGATTTTTATTAATTCTAGAATATATTTCTCTCTCACACTTGAGCTATGTTCTTAAAGTTTGCTGTGACACCGGCATATAAGTAGTAAAAATTCAGTCATAAAATCTGATATAAAAGAACTTCATGCAATACAGCAGAATATCTAATAAGCAATGCAGTTTTCAGAGATGTGGAATAGATATCTTTAAAATGTCACCATTTCATGGGGTTTTGTAGATATTTTGAACACTAGCTGTAGAAAGATACTGATTTTTATTTTAATGCTGATCATAGCCAGTAAAAAGACTGCACTATTTTTTAAATTTAAATAAATTTGCAGGAAACATCCCTAAATATTTTGCAATTTTTGAAAAATTTTGTTTTAAAAAAGTAAGTGCCAGCTTAGTTACTCATATGTGTATTGAATATTTTATGTTCCATTACTACGCATCTTTCTGCCTTTCTTTCATTCATTCTGCCTACTCTTCTTCCTCCCAGCCACTGGAATACCTTATTTAATTATCTTCCTAAGAAATACTCAAATAATTTAGCTTTTGTCACAGCAGTTACGTCATCTGTTAAGAGTATTTATGCTAACTTTCAAATATTGGTACAGTAAGCTATAGGAGTGTGATACTCAGAGTCTTCTCTGAAGAGATTTGGAGACCATGTACCTTTGATTCATACATGACAGTTTCCCTCCTGAGTCTGTGCTGGAGGCCTTACTCTGCCTCGTGCCTGGGAATTTCATCTTGCTGCACTTTGTCTGTAATTATTTGCATGTCAGACACCCACTGGAGCAAGAAGAAAATGTTAGCATCGGAGAGGGTACGTCTCCTTTTCCCCTTGGCATTATGAGACAATTAACTGTGGTGCATGCAATTAGAAGCAATGAAAAATAAATGCAATGTATGCAGCCTTTATAAAAAAGATCAAAATACTCCTATTTTTGTCTAACATTAATCAGAGTAGAGCACTTAACCAAACAAACATTTGAGGTTGTGTGTCAGAGCACAGCTGTAGTGTTTGTTCTGATTATTATTTCTTTGCTAGAAGTCTGTGTCCCTTCCCATATCTGGAACATTTATGGAAGTTGGCATTGCAAGCAGGATATGGGCAGGTCTGGGATCCTGCTTGGAATGTCAGACTCTTTGGCAGTGTTATCACTCAGATAGTGATACCTGTTTCCTGAGGCATTTTGTCACACCTGCCTGGCAGAGCAGTGGGTATAAATTTGGGATTACTGGCATTTTGGATATGTTGCCATCCCCATGTGCAGGATGTAGTTTTTCACCTGTGAGCAGACAGGTGAGCTGAATCCAGACCCTGCACACAGTTTGCTGGGCCATGAAGAGGTAGAGATCCTTTCTCCGAAACTATTGGGATTTGGTTCCATGAAGGATGCTCTGCCACACTTATGTGCCTGGATGTACAGCAAACCTTAACCTTGAGGAAAGGAGAAGAAAAAACACATCACTGTGGAGATGAGATTCAGGAGCACTCACCTCTCTATTATCAATCGATAGAGAGAGACCTCGAAAGGGCAGTTCTGCTCTGGCAAGGTCAGGGTTGGTGCCTGAGGGACTCGGCTGGGTTCATGAAGTGCAGTGGGATGAATGCACATCTCTGTACCCTGCCAGAGCCAAAGTCACTAGGTGGACTTAAGGGCCTGCCATGAAACATCACGCTGCATTTTGAGGACAACTTTTTGTCCAGCTGACTCAGATTAAAAACAAAGAAATTATCCTTCAGGAATCAATCTTTCCAGTTCCTTTCTAGCAACCATGTGTAATTTAGTCACAGCTGAAGAACAAGCCCAGCTAAACAAGCACAAGAAGACAATGCAGAAAATCTGCCTTGAATATTTCAGTTGCTGACACAAAATGTCCATTGGCATGCAACGCAAGGGATTGATTCAGTCCAAACTCACTCTGCCAACTCAGCTGTTTTTACATTGTGCAGGGTCAGTTGTGTCCCAGCCATCTTGAAGTTGGATCAGTAATTGTCTGGCTTCCCTGTGCTAACAGCATGGTGGAACAGGCATCACCTGTCCTCTTGCTGCTCGGGTGAAGCATAAAGCCAGCATAAACACCCTTATCTGTCTCCAGATAACTTTATAGAAATGCAGACTTAGAGTTAGACCTGATCCACAGTAAATACATCCTGCTGAGGAAACCCAGTAGAGCCCAGTTTACATTAATGCCCATTAGTCAGCATGGCAGTGCTCTTCCTCAGCTTCAAAATTGTTCTACACAGCTGAAGCAGGTTTACAGCCCATCCCAGCCAGTATCATGTGTCCAAATGCTGTCTTCAGTGGTCAGTATTGCATATGAACATAGAGCATACATGGGAACATACTGTCTTAACTGTGTGTACTTGTCATAATTCATCCAGGTAATTCTGCAAAAGATCTTTCATCTTTAACTAAGCGTCTTTTAAGTATTGCCTTGCATGAGGAGTGCTGGGGGGTTTGTCTGTGGTTAATCTGTCTCTTTCTGTTTGTGTATTAAAATCCAGGACAAATGATACCGGCCTCCTTGCTTTCAAAGACCATTTGCCTGTAACTCAGATTGTGATCACTGACACAAACAGATCAAATTCCGAGGCTGCTTGGAAAATTGGCCCTTTGCGTTGCTATGGAGACAGTGAGTACTAGCTTTTCTCAATTTCCATAGGTACAGAATGTTCCTTCTTTTTTTGCTGTTGTTGTTGTCTTTTTTTATAAAAAACTATTTCTCTGATGAAAGGTGGCTTTCCACATGCAGCTTGCAGCTGCTGTCCTGCACCAATTAACTACAGAGAAGGGGGTTGTGTTTGCAGGGCAGTTCTGGAATGCTGCTTCCTTCAACACGGAGGCCTCCTACCTGCACTTCCCCACACTCCACGCCGAGGTCAGTGCGGACATCTCCTTCTTCTTCAAAACTACCGCCGTATCCGGGGTGTTCTTGGAAAACCTTGGGATTAAAGACTTCATACGAATTGAAATAAGCTGTAAGTTTCACTGCGCAGAAATCTTGGTGTATTTGCCCAATCTGACAGTTGCAGAGAACTGGGAAGGACATATTTTCTGCCATCTTGAGAGGCTTGGAGGTGCCTGGAGACTATAAGATGGGGACATAAAGACTTTTATCTAGACTTACCTACCTCTCCTGTCAGAGTCTCCTTGTATGGCCTTGTTCATTACACTTAATCTTACTATGGCTAGATTTATCTTTCTTAAACAAACAAGTATGAATTTATATTTTCGACACCAATACTTATTTTTTTGCTCTTTAGAGAAAAAAACCTACTGGTTAGATGTACCTATAGGCTGTAATTTTAGTTGAAAGTTGAAAAATTTAATGCAGCCATTCTGATGGTTACTTTTATTTCCGTATCAGTAACATGCCCAGCCTGATGCAGCCCTAGTGTTTCACAGGAACTCAGTGTGTATGGTACAGCTACGAGGTGAGAGCTTAAGAAGGACAGGACAATAATGCAAGATAAGTTAGTCACAGTTGTAATGGATCTTGAATACTTCAAAATCTATTAAGTGAGTGTAGTGTAACTGCTTCTCAGTGTATAAGGACAATTGCATGGAATTTAATTAGTGAGATTTTGCCTCACTCCTGTTGGGATGAGTTCAAATATTTATTAGTGACAAAAGAGTGTGGCAGCTTTGACATGAAATATGACATGTGTATTCCAAATTCTGTCAAGCTTAGGGAAAACAAACTGAGTGCTATGCATTTGATAATATGCTTATAATAACCCCAAAATAAAGTTTAATAAAACAGGGCCCCAAGGCCCTTCAATTCATTAAACCAGTGGTAAATGTCGTGGTGCATTATCACAAGGTAATGAGGTGTGATTTACTGTTAATTGCACATCAAGGTCCAATTTGGTTGTACTTCAGTGTATTGCATTTTATTCTCAGGGATATGGAAGTAAAAATGGCATCAAATATAACAAATACTATAAACTAAGAGGATTGTTCAGTGAAAGCTTCTGGATGTGTGTTACATCTGTCCTCCTAGAGAAATGAGTTATTTAAAAGTTTGGGAAAGATCTTTTAGACTTAGGCTTCTCATCAGTAGTTTGTTGTTGTGCTTCTTGCTGCCAGATGGAATTTGCAGCCTAAAGGCCTTGTATCAAGGAAGCTCCACCAAGCAGCTGCTTCAAAGGGAAGTGACTTTTTAGCAGATGCAGGGGCTCAGAATAGATCTTTGTCTGTCCCTATGGAGCATTTCCTATCTTAACTATCTAAGAAGCAGCTTCTAAAAACAGACCTATCCCAATTTTTTGGGCTTGAAATAACAAGGTTTATAGGAATTTTCAGTCCACAACCTTCTGGTTGTGTGATGTGTGGACCTGGTTCTTGGTCTTCCTGGTGCATTTAGCATTTTAAGGAAGAGGAAAATAATCAGTAGCAAGAATGTTAAAAGGTTCTAGCCCCTTTCAGGAGTCCAGCAGAGCAAGGTGGACTCCTTTATGTGGCTTTTGTTTTGCAATTATTGTCCTGTTTCTAGGAGCCTTATTATCTCTAGATGTGTGTTACATATACAGCTTTAGTTTCGGATCAGCAATTAACTAGTTTTGCTCATTAGTTTTTTTGTGCATCTTGGGTCAGACTTGGGCGAGCAAATGCTTGTAGGATTCTCTCATACCACATGCAGCCAAGTTATGTAATGGTTAAGTACTTGCATTTTGAAAGATCTAGTTGGAAAGATCTTCATCCTTTCTTCCTTCTTAGCATTATTTGTCCAAAATCTTTTTGGACCATTGTTTGACTTCTGTGCAGCCTTTGGCACTTTCATTTCAAAAAGAGAAGTGCCATTTCTAGAGCACTGTAATTGTTATAGCCAAAAAAGATGGGTACCCACAACCAAGCATAATCACAGCAGAGATCAAACAGTGAGGCTGCAGGCTTAAATTTATGTATAAGCTGCTGTGTAGGAGATGGGAGGTAAATGATCCTGTACTATTTGCTGACATAAAAGTTAATGGACCCTATATTTATGTGAGATTTCTTGGTGTCAAAACCACGATTTAATTCAGACCTTCACTTCCTCTTCACATCTGTTTATCTATTCCAGCCCCCAAGGAGATCACCTTCTCCATAGATGTCGGGAATGGCCCCACAGAAGCCACTGTGCAGTCTCCCACACCCCTGAATGACAACCAGTGGCACTACATCCAGGCAGAGAGGAACCTCAAGGAAACTTCTCTGAAGGTGGACAACCTCCCCAAGAAGGTCCTGGAGGCCCCTGCTGAGGGACACTTCCGCCTGCAACTCAACAGCCAGTTATTTGTAGGTAGGGACAATCCAAGGGTTCCTGTAGATATCAACAGTATTTCATATACTTTGGTAATGAATGCTCCTGTCTCACCACTGAGCTTGCATGTGGTGGCTTGATTTTGCTTTCTCTTCTTCTACTCCTGCATAGGCAACATGAAGTAAACCCCAACAACTGCCTTTACTCTCAAAGCACGAACCATAATTTAACCATGCTATTCTTCATGTTATTTTTAGGGCCAAACTCTTGAAATGTATTTATTGCCGAAGAGTTGATAACCTTTCTTCTTGTGCAGCATTAGCTGTGTAAATTGCTGTAAAAAATGTGACCTCTCTCTTTAGGCACATTGTAAAAGTCATAAATTTGTCATACAAGTTTCTGGGCAAAACCTGATGACAGTAGGGTCTTTAAAGTTTGTTCCTTCAAGCATGCCTACAAAAACCTTTATTTGGCTAGAGAGTCCATGAGTGAGAGAAGTATGAACACAGTCAATGCAAATAAAGGTGTTTCATCTGAAAGTGATTTTTTAAAGGACAAAAAAGAAAATTAAAAGAGGAAGAAGAAAATCTCTACATATATTTTGTTTACTTATTGCCGTTGCACAAGGAACCTGGACTGGGACTAGTTTGTATTTGATAATATGATAATGGATTACAAAGGGAATTCTCTCTTTTCAAATGCTGTCTTTCTGAGTAATCTGCTCAGTGATGGAGTGGGTTGTATTTGCTCTTATGAAGGGCCCTTAAGGTAACTTCTGATTCCTTCCTTAAAATGGATCTTCTTAGCTGAAATGCTGTAGCAAACCTCAATCTGTCAATGCCTTTTAATAAAGTTTACTTGTATATTCATACCCTTATAGTTAAGTAGCTTTCAGGGTATTTATTTGAGCTTTTTATTGTGTATGTGTGCAGTAATTACTGGGCTCTGAATGTGAAGAATTATTCTGTTAATAAATAGATATGGCAGCATCAATGTCAGGAGTCCTTCCCATACAGCTGGTGATTTATACCTAAAATGATCTCTGCTACACTCAGCTGGAGAGAAGCTCACTGAAGAACTCACAGAAGGGAGGCTTAAGGCTGTCACAGAGCAAGGTTTCTGTTTTCTGGTATGAAGCATGCTGCTAATCACATGTTTTTCAAATACTGTGTTGATCCTAAGAACGTGTTCTGTGGGAGGCCAGGCCTGGAGGCAGCAGGCTTGGGCTGCCAGACACCTTAGACACATCAGAGAATTTTAGCCAACATACTGTTTCCAGTTAGGAAAATTACAGATTTAGTGACTGAATAGACTTTTGAGATTTTTTGGTTGTTTCTTTCTAAAGGACTAAATATAATGGGTTTATCATAGGTGATCTACTGGATATGTCATATATATCAACTGCTTACCATCTCAATCTGAAAAGCAGTATCTGCCTGTAAGCTTGCTGCTCAGCCTCAGTGAAATAAACAGGTTAGCTGTGCAAATTGCATGGTGGTTTTAAAGTGACATAATTGATGAATTGTGTCATGAAAATCCATAGTAGTTAAGGACCCCACCAGAGCAATGTGCCAATGGGAGCCCTTGCCAGCAAACGCAAAGCCATGCACTTGCCACAGAACAGCATCAGCATCCCCACATGTTGGGGATTGACTGGATGGGGAGCAGCTCTGCCAAGAAGGTCCCATTAGTTTTGGTGGAGAAGTGAATTCGTACCTCATCTGAATGTAGACATTCTTTAAGGAGCAGGTTGGACCAGTTGATTCCAGCAGTGACTTCCAACTGATTGTACTCTGATTGTAGTGAGTGTTTACAGTAAACGTTAGGATACAGGTATTTATTTCAGCCAAGAAGTGAAAAATTCTCACTGTGTAATAAATATATTGCATTCTGTTGGCCTTCTGCACTTTTACGGAACAAAAGGAACAGAAAAACAAATGGGTTTGGGAGTGCTTTTTCAGCCCTTAACTCTGCCATATTGAAGGCCAAAATTATCTGTGACTTGCTAAGTTTTCCTGAGAGCTGTCAGAAGAGCTGGAAACCTGGGCAGCCTCATGATTCTGGCATTATTTGTCCCTGGGTGCTCCAGGGAAAGGTGGCAGAAGTCCAGCAATACACAGATGCGATGTAGTTTGTCTCTACTGAAAGTCTCATTCGAATCTTGTAATAAAAAGCTACTGATTTAATACCTCAACCATGCAGAGAGAATTTTAACCCATCTGAAAAATAAATGTGTAAACACCATTGTAAAAAAGGAAGGAAGCAGCAGCACATATTACTCCCTACTCCCCCTATAATCCACAACATATTTGTCTCTGCAGCATTCTGCATACTGACAGTGATTAAGGGGTTTCTAGCCTTAATGACGGTGTGTGGCAGGCTTCTGAGATAGTTCTGTGTGTGTGTGAAGTGGAAGAGAAAAATGACTTTGTATTGCCACTACACTCAAACAAGCTTGGATTTTAATGCAGCCTAAAAGAATTTGAAAACCATTTCTGCCTTTCTTGTAGTGGGTCTTGGGTATCTAACTGCTTCTGGCTGCATTATAATCCTCAGTCAGAGCATGGATATCCTTGTACCTGGTCAGGTTTCTTCTGTTAATTTGAAAAAAGTACAGTAGAAGGAGCAAGCCCCAAACAAATGTGCAGGCTAAGTACCATCAACTGCACCAAACTGCACAGTAACGAGCCAATTCGGCAAATTACTTGCTTGGAAGGGGCACTCAAAAACCTTTCCTTTCAATGGACAGTTGTTTTCAGTACTCAAAATGTGTGGCATAGTTTTGTGTAGTGCAGCTATTCCTGTGGTCCTGGAGTAGTTGTGTCATCATCTCCTCTTGTGGCATAGTCTGAGATGAAGCTCTGTCTTACCCTACTGGTGAAGGAGTGAGATCCATCACAGGGATGGGAAAGAATGTCCTCCCAGACCACTTTGAGAACAGGATTTGAACTCAGACTGGTAACATCAGAGAAGCAAAATAAAAATCCTGAGAAATTAATCTGATGTACAAAGCTTTGGTCAGCAGTTTTTGTGCTATTTGTTTGGTACATTTTGGAAATTAGCAAAGCTAAGTGTTTGGGTTCCTAGTTTTGTCTTGGGAGCAAGTGAGCAAGGAATGAATCCTTGGGTGAATCTCCTCTGTTGTAGACAGGCTAAAGGCAACATAACCCAGAGAAAGTCAACATCTGAGAAGCTTTCTCTGGAGACAGAGACAAGGAATTATAGGAAAAGAAGGGGTTTGTTTACTGTTGGATTTAAAAGCATTTGTCAATGCCTTGGAATATTTTGGAGGCCAAGAGGAGGAATTAATGCCTAATTCTTGTGTATCCTGTATGATTTGTACATCTTTCAGCTTGAGAGTAAAAAGTATGACTTGAAGGTCTTCTGAGGAACACCATGGCAAGTTCTCCTACTCCTGATTATGATCCCTATGCTTCTCCATCCTTTCCTTTTCTTTGTATCAGTTACACAAAGCAAGGATGCTCCTAATACTTATTTTCAGCCTCCCTAATCCAGTTTCTACTAACAAAAAGTCCTTTGTTTTGTTTTTTTTTTTTTTAAAGCAAATCCTCACCTCATTGCTAGAATGTTAATTTTTTATCCAATTGTGTCACCAAACTATGCTGTGAGTGCTCAGTTGTGAGCTTCTTGCCTCTTCCTCTCAGACTCTCCCTTCCTTTCCCAAAGGCTCCTCGGAAGAATTTGGCTACATAAACACCTTGCTGAAAACAGCATGTCTCATTTGACTGTTACCTCCACTCAGCAAAGTACATCCTCAGCCTTGGTATTTACGGTCCTTAGGCTTATCCTAAAATCTGTTTTCCTGAATAAAACATTTAGGTTTCATCCATTAAAGTTTCTAGCCCATCAGGCTTCTGTTAGAGTTGGAAGAATCTGCAAAACCTAATTTGGGGAAGAGTTTTGTTTGTTTGTTTTCAGTTTTTCCTCTGCTTTGCGGGAGTGTATATGAAGATTAGGTCAAGTCAATTGAAGAAAACTGCCAAAAATAAGCAATAGATTTGCTTAATCAATACTGGTCTAGGATCATGTAGTTAGTCTGTGTTAAGCTCTATGCTCTGCAGAAAATAGAAGAGTGAAAAACTTCATGTGGCTTTCCAAAGCACTTTAGAGAGCAATAAGAATATGAGTAGTGCAATAAACATGACATCCATAGAACAGTTAGCAATAGTTTTTACTCATTTTTTATATATTATAGCTGGGATTTGTATGTGTGCAGAGAAGAGGCAAGGAAGCTGTCATTCATCCTTGTGATATTTATGGTGGCCTCCAGGCAAAAGAAAACAGAGTATCCAGTAGCCTTAAAGGGAGAAATCCCATTTCTACTTACATGGTCTTTACTGAAAATTCTGTATGTTTTGTTTTGGAACAAAGTCTCCAAATAAAAGGATTGTGTATGCAGTGCAGCAAATGCAGAAGGCCTGATTCTTGTCCTCAAAGGGTCTTTAAAATAAGTGAGCTAACGTTTGCTCACCTGAAAGAAATAGCTGGCTAAAGAGAAACTTAAAAATATTTACTTCTCTGAGAAAGGTGTCAGAAAATGAGCATGGAATAAATGTGTCTCATGCATACTATCTATAGTTCAATTACTCTAATTCACATCCAGTATTTCTGCTATTAATGTTCCAGAAAGAAAAGTATGACAGAATGGTGTAGTAGAACACTAGGCCTTGAGTGAAGTTCCTTTTCAGACTGTTGCTGCATTCTCTTTAGTTTGAAAAAGTCTTGCTTTAATTAATTTATGGAAAAAAACAAATGCTCTTCTGCTAGGGCTTATCAAGTGATATAATCTCTTAAATCATATGCTTTGAAATAGAGCCAACTTCTACAGAAGAATAATAAGTTCTTTCATACTACTTTTGCAGGAGCATCACCAATAAAGCTAGCTTTTAAGAGTCTGCAAATGCTGATAACTCCTGGACCAGAACTAGATTTCCTAGCAGCAATCAAAATTGCAGTATCTTCAAAAGAAAAACATTGGCAACTGCCAAAAAAAAAGCCTATGATAAGAAAAATTGTTATATTTTCATAGAGAACTTCAACAATCATCATTATTATCATTCTCAGAGATTACCTCTTAGGGAAAATGCCTTCACTGTAACACTGTTAGCAGTTCCATTCGACAGATATGAATCTAGTTATCTTGTAGAGATTGAACTGCCCTCTTGCATACAGGCCTGGTCTTCAGGAAGAAATGCAATCATGTTCATCTGTTGTAATAAATAACACATCTGTGAACTGAACTCATGTTTCAGGCCTACAACAGCCATTTACATGCAACACATCAGGCTGGGCAGTCATGCATAAATTCAGACTCAAGTCATTTCCCTTCAGCCAGCAGGTCTGGTGCTGAACATGATTCATCCCTGCTATCTGGACTCATCAGCATGTGTAACTCTCCTGCTGGTGGGATTAGGGTGTTTGTACTAAGATAACAAATAGAAAAAAACAACAAAACCCCAACATTTTTGGTTTAGTTTTCTCATGTATTTGGTGATATGCAGACATAAGATGAAGAAACTAATCTTTCTTCTAAATGAATTTGCAGTTTTAATGTCAGACAGGGCAGTAGATAAGCCAAAAAAGACAAGAATTACAAAGTGTCACATACAGCTTTCTAGTCCTTTCATAAAAATAGAGAGACACCTTAATTTCCAAGGCTGTCCATCTGTCATCTTTTGCAACTGTACACATTGATATATAATAGTTTTTTAAATTTGTGGATTCATGTTTGTACCTCAGGGTTGAACTTCATGGCTTTGATTACTGTGCAGACTCACCAGTGAGTGCATGTCTGTTTTTCTCTTTTTCAGGGGGAACAGCTTCCAGACAGAAGGGCTTTTTGGGATGCATTCGATCTCTGCATTTAAATGGACAGAAACTTGACCTCGAGGAGAGAGCTAAAATGACACCTGGTGTTAAACCTGGATGCCCAGGACATTGCAGCAGTTACGGGAACCTGTGTCATAATGGAGGAAAATGTGTGGAGAAGTATAATGGTTACTTCTGTGATTGTACCAACTCAGCCTATGAAGGACCTTTCTGCAAGGAAGGTAGGCAGCATGCTTTGATCCCAAGACTTTAGTGGTTTGTGGAATAATTCTGAATTACAGCACCATTTCACCCATGTCACCTTGGTGTCCCCCTGTTTCAAGATGTTCTATTATCAGCTGTCCCTGTTCAGTGTTACTAAGTGTTTGTCTTAAGCAGGCTCTAAGACCTCCTTTTGTTGACTTCAGTGTTGGCCTCAGAAATTAAAATGGTGTTAGTTGTACTAATGAAGTTCACAGCTATATCCCACTATGATTCCTGTATTCCATTGCATATATCTATCCCCAGATGATAGGGAAAAGGGCTGAAATTCTTCATAGCAGGTGTTTGCCCATGTCTGAATATTTAGTTGGCTTGTTTTTTAAACCTCGTCTTATTTTGTTCACCTTAACAAATCCTTAAGAGCTTTTCTTTACAAAGTTTTAGAGCACTGATGTGACAAAAAGAGGTAGTCTTTTTATGGGTTTTTTTGCCATTCTTGTGACAAGCCATCCAAACGTTAAGAAATCTTTAGAATAAGCATGAAGCATTCAGGAGAAAACTGATTTGCATGGCTCAGTCTTTGGTAAATGTGTCCTCACTGAACCTATCTGGTGGCTTATAGGAGGTGCTGTCAGCAACAGAAAAAAACCAGGGCAAATAAGGAACATCTAATTTATCAAGCAGGCTTTTTGGAGCTACAAAATCACTGCTCAGTAACAAGGTGCAGTGTGAATTTTTAATTTCCATGGTTGTCCCCCACCTCACAAATGCAACAGGTTTGCTAAATGGGTTGCATCATCTGCTGGTGTTAATTGGCTTAGCTGTTGTCATGGTTTAGGAATGGTATTCTCAAATTCAGTGATTCCACTGAAACCGTGGAGTGATCTCACTCACTCTCCTCTCCCCTCTGCCTCTGCCTTTACTGCACAAAAGGTAAAGATCATAAATTGATATAAGAACGATTTACTGGAAACAGCAGTGACTTTTAAAAAAACCCAAACAGTAACTGTAACAGTAGAGGATACAAGAAAGAGGCAAACAATTCTCACCTCCTTCCGCCACCAGCTAGGCTGACCCAGAAGAGAGCCCTTCCTCCATCCCCTGAAAATGATGTGGGGTGGTATAGAATAAACTCCAGGTCCTAGCCATGCCCTGCCCTGGCTACTGCAAAGTTGACCTCATCCTGGCCAGAAGCAGGACAGTTGTACTGCAGTCTGTGGAACTATGCTCACTTACCAAAGCTGAGGGCTTGGCACGGATGTTGCAACAGACATCTCAAACACCGACATAGTGTCCCATTAGAAGATGCTGCTGTAAAGGTGAAGCTGCTTTACTGGAGAGTCACCATCCTGACTTCACTGAAGAAAAACCCTGCTGTTGTCCTGTGTCATTCATAGTCAGACTATGTTGTGTTTAATGGAAACAGAAGCATGACTTCCTAGGATCTGAGGATGCACAGGTAGATGTTTCTCTTCGTTTGATGCTCCCAAAGTTCCCCAGTAAGCTTCCTTTACTGGCTGTCTTTGGTCAGTGTGTTACTTTAATAATTAATTTCTTTAAAAAGGAGACTGGAAAGAACAAATCTATTGTGGGGGCACAACAGAGAATATTGCCTTACATGTCACTGTCACAAGATGGTGAACAAAGCATTTATTTGTCTGATAGACATTTGGGCTGTTCCATCTCATGGAGTTCTGATTCCAGCACTAAAACAGTTGAATTTATGTCTCCATACACTGTTACTCTTTCTGTCAGACAAACAATCTGGAAGAAAGGACACACTGCTTATACAAATGAAGGAAGGGTGATGGATCAGGGGTGTTTTGCAGTGTTCTACTTCTGAGGCAGTCAGTTCTTGTCCATCCCTGCCTGGAAGATTTGAAGATGCAGTAGCTGAAATAATTCCTTTGGTTTATTTATATATGCTTTCAGAGGTTTCTGCATTATTTGAAGCCGGCACTTCTGTTACCTATACTTTCCAAGAACCTTATCCTGTCACAAAGAATGCAAGCACCTCAAGCTCTGCCATTTATGTGGATGCTGTCGTGTCCAAGGAGAATATTGCATTCAGCTTTCTCACGGCACACACTCCAAGCCTTCTGCTGTACATCAACACCTACTTTCATGAATATTTGGCTGTGATTCTCTCCAAGAATGGTAAGTAGCCTTGATTTGCTACCAAAGGGAGACCAGTGTAACTGAAGTTTTTTGGGATTTTTTTGTTTGTTTGTATGGGTTTTTTTTTTGTGGGAGAATAGTATAGAATTTTGCACTGATTTAAGTTCATTTCTGTGTCTGCAACTTTATCAACTTCATGGTGTTCAGTTCGTGAAAATGGCCATTACTCTTGTTTATGTCCCTTTATTTGGCATTCAGTGCTACACTTGCCTAGTCAGTCTTTGAGTAATCATGCTGTTGGGGCTTAAAATGTGCTTTGACTTCCATTTGGCAGGACTGTACAATAGTAATTCCTTGCTATTTATTCCACACTGAGATCCATTAGGCCACCAAGATAAGGGAATGAGAAATACTATGTATGTACAAGAGCATTTGGTGCACAAATATATTTATAATTCTATCTTTTGCATTCTGTCTTGGCACATGTACTGCTCCTCACTGGACTGTTTCAATGGAATATGGCTAGTATGTCTGAATATTAAAGCTAGAATATGTCCAAGTTTTCTAGGCTTACTCACCAAAACATGAAGTGTAAATCCATTTCCTGTTTGAAGATACTTGACATGGGTACTTTTTGAAAATCTGTTAAGATTTTAGGGGCATAGACCTTTGTCTTCTCAGTAAAACTCTTGCTCCTCAGTCCTTGCAGTTCTTTCAGAAAACTCATTCCAGACAAACATCATCTTAGACAAATGGGGAAATTTGAATTTTTCAAGAGTTATCAGGCACTGGAGCATTGGAAATGATGAGTAAGAGTATTGGTGAGTCAGTTGCCTGTGGCAAACAATAGAAAGTTAATGTCACATGGTTGAATATGTAGATTTGACTGAATGACCCAGACCACTCTGAAGCCTTGAAAATTCCAGAATAACTAAGCTTTCAAGTACTGTCAAATAAAGCCTTAGAAGATTTGAAAAAAAAAAAAGGTTTTATTCTCAATATGGAGTTTTCAGTAGTTTATCTCTTGGTTATGTCATGTGGATAGCATTGGGGCTGGCATCCCTGGGAGGGGCAACTGGAATAATAACTGCGTGAGCCAATCTACACCAAGCGAAGCTGCAGCAGGGAGGTGGGACTACTGAGGTGACCCTCACCCTCTCCTGTCCAGTCCCAGATTTCCATCTCTAATGTGCTCTTGTAGACCAGTGTTTATGATTTTTGGATGTATGAATATTCTAGTGTGTAGTTCCAGGGTGATGGAGGTTAGCCCCTGCTGAGGTAAAACCTTGGAATCTGCTTCTCAGTTTCACTCAGGTCTTTTGATGCCACTCAGGCAATTGGAAATAGCCCTAAAGTTAATGACAATGCAATATCCATTTAAATCACCTTTACTGCTGCCACAGTAATCTAAAATGACCTTAGAAACATAAGTCAATTGACTTTTATTGATAGAATACACTATAAGCAAGCTATAATTGTGGAGCTCTAGAAGGGGGTCTCTAATAGTGCTTGGGAAAGGGGTTGGGATCAAGACATCAGGATGTCTTGTAGCAGCTCAGCAGGAGCAGAGCTCATGAAAATGAAAATGACCTTTCATTTTGTCAGCTGCAGCATCTGCAGATTTCAGCTTTGGCTTAGGTGGAGACAGGCGCTCTCAGTACCTGTAGAAATTAGGTGGTGCAGGTCTCAGCACAGTCAGGCAGTACAAACAATGGTGCTTTTCTCAGACCTGCACCTCTTTTTATTTACTTGTAATAAGGTGGTAACAGTTGTTTAGAGGGTTGGTGAGATGTCAGGTTCCAAAATTCTGGACTATAAAGTGTAGCACTATATGCAAAGAATGATTAAGATAACTAGCTGACCTTTGTTAACTCCTGAAAGTCTCCTTCAGGATTACTCAGTGC
Source organism: Corvus brachyrhynchos (assembly GCF_000691975.1). NCBI lineage: Eukaryota > Metazoa > Chordata > Aves > Passeriformes > Corvidae > Corvus > Corvus brachyrhynchos. The sequence continues at coordinate 10,986,253 of NW_008239283.1, forward strand.
ATGCTTCTGTGACATTTTTTCAAGACAGTCATTTCAGTCATGTATATTCTCTGCCTTTTGTCCCAAATGGAATAATTCGTTAAATTTCATGTCCTTTTACTTTTTAGTCTTGTTGGAATTGAAATTATTCCAATGAAAATAATGTTCAGATATGTTACTCTTTCTTCCTCCAAGAGGTTTATGCTTGCCATAAAGTTACTGGACTATGAATATCAATGTCCTTTGTAGCATTAGAAGTGCGTGTGATTCCTTCTCTGTTATTGGCTCACTTTCAAGGAATCTTGCTGAGTTTGACAGTGTGTAGTAGGACATAACCAGGTCCCTGCTGGATAACTGATTGGTTAAATAAAGGTTAGGCTCCTGGAGAAATGGGAATGGACTTTCTCGCTTAAGAGGTGAGCAGTAATACTCTTTACCATAATCCCAAGTCCCTTTCCATTTGTTAAAAAACTGTATTGGAACAGTCTACATATAATTAAGTATTTCACCTTTCGTAACTATTTTTGAAGCTACTGCTCACGTATTCGGTTATTCCTCTTTTCTATTATCCACAAAATAAGTAGGCAAATTGCTAGTTAATAAAAGTGACAATGAGAAGAATGTTTCTCCTACTTCTGATTTCACATGTTAAATATTTGACATTAGAGAAGTGAAACTGTTTGCAAGGATAAAAATATATAAAAGTGAATATATATATATTATATAAAAGTGAATTTGTATGGGCACCTATGGTCTAATTCAGTCAGGTGTGAATATTACCTAAAATCAATTGATTTCAGTAAATTTATATCTATATAATACTTCTAGAAGCAGTTCCCACCTGTAGAACGTATCCATACCACAGAGTTTGTTCTTACCTCTGATCAATGGGCTCATGTCCTGGCAGTTCGCAGGTAAGGTTTCAAAAGCTGGTGGTTTTAAAGATGGCTTAGGGATTCTTTCCTCCATTAGTTAGTACTGATACCCTGAAATCATACATATGATTTGAAAATGGTATGCATATAAGAGCATGTTCCTTTCCTCTCCAGTCTTTCTTGGATTTTTAAATTACAGCTACAAATGTATGTGTATGTATTGTACATAGATGGGTGTGTGTATATATACATATACACACACACATACATAGATGGGTATGTATGTAAAGCTCATGTAGTCCCATTGGTCCCACATCCAAGAAATTAGCAGTACTTTAATGATTGGCATTTTTAATATCTCTTTCTGTAGAAAAATTATAGTGCCTGTTACTAAGCTACAGAAAATGGGTAAACATCTCTAATTAGTCTTCTCAGTGTGTCAATCCACAGAAATTATCCACATCATGTGAAGATACTACCAAGAAAAGAGTATTTTTTTCTTTCCCAGGCTTGCTCTTCACTGTACATTTTTGCAATTACACGATTTCACAGTTACCAGTACCTTTATAATATTATCTGTGCCTTGTTCCCTAAAGATAATAAATGATGGGAGAGAAAAATGTTAAAAGAAAGAATGTAGAAATAAACTTTGCTTCTCCTTTCTTCATGTTTCCTACCCCCCTGCAAGTAATCAAATGTGATATGAATATGATGAAATATATTGTCTAGAAAATGTTTTCACAAGTCTTTGATTCTCAGTTTTGTTGGCTTTCTCCATGGAAACAATATGATTCCTAATCTAGAAAAAAAGCAGGTAGCTAGCATCAAAGAAGAGAGATAGAATCTCAAACTATGCTAGAGTGATTGAAAAATTATCTGTATTTATTATCTAATCTCATAAGAAATTAAACCTTTTGAGTCCTTCTTTTCTATTTCCACCTTTCCAGCATCTATTGCCATCACACTGACATTTGCTCTCCATTTCTTTTGGAAAGCAAGACTCTGACTTTGAAGAGGAAAGATTAAAGACAAGGAAAAAGGCACAGTTAAAAACAGCAGTGCAAATAAAAACAGCTTGAGTAATTCTTAGGTCTCTGATACTCAGCATACAGTAGCAGGACTTATATCAGCTCCACTTCCCTGGCCTATAAAGTCTTAAAATCAGCTGACATTTGAAGTGAATAGGAAAAGAAATCAAAATGTGTAACAAAGGTAAGCTGAGTTAACACTCTAAAAAAAAAAGTAAATATTAGTGAGAAGCTACTGATTCATTTTTTCTTATAAACTCATAATCACCTGTAATCTCCTCCTGTCTCTAAATCAGAAACAACCTTTCTATTGAAAGCATGTAAATTCTCTATTGTTTTTGCCTTCAAGTCTGTTGAGCTGCATCTCCAACAACCAAAGCTTTTCTTACTCAGTGGAAAAGAGATGAAAAAAATCCAGTTCAGTCTTTGAGGCATCCTATTTACACTGAATACTCTGAAGTTTAATGGGTCAAAACTAAAATAGGAGAAATAGGACTTGGGTGGATTTGGGGGATGACTCTTCTGGTTCTTTTTCCTTGCTCCCTTGTGGGTATTAGTTTTGGGACATTAGCTAACTGCTGCAGAAAGACCCTCTCGACTACACTGTTGCTCATGTAGTTCCCCTTGGAGGGCACCTTGTGCCTTACAGACTTGCAGCAGGCACTGAACAATCTGCACAATTTATGTGACCGAAATGAGAAATGGTGACAAAGTTCAGGTATTGCTGCTTTTAACAGAGCAGGAGCAGGAAAGAAAGGCACATTGGGAAGTATGGGAGACAGCTTTGTGGAGGAGACAAGCAACTGAGTGACTGAGGATTGTTCCCAGTCTAGCTCTGGTTCACAGCCATTATATGGCAGATAGCATAGAAGTCTTCTAAATGTAATGTCAAGCAATTGTTGCAGTTGGCCCCTGAAATCTTATGTTGTTCACTGAGTGAGGGGCCAGAGACAGTTTGGTCAGTAATGATGAATGTAAAAGAAATTTTCCGCAGTTGCCTTAAATGGGAAGCTGGCTTTGGTACCATGAGTAGGCAGGGCTGGGGTGGCAGGAGATCTATCAGCTTATTTATCTAAAGAGAGAAACTTCCGTGGTTAGAAATCACACTGGTCACTAAGATGTTCCCCTGCTGTAAGCACACTTCACAGAAAATAGGAATGCTGACTAGTGTTTTCACTTCAAATCCAGCACTAAAAAGTCTTTGAGGAAAGAGGTGGACTAGGCACCCAAACGCAATTTTATTTTGTTTTTGTTAGCATATGGCACTTTAAATTTTTAAGTGCGCAAAACTAACTTGAAAGAAGAAGCTGCCACAACATTCAGCCAAGGACTCTGGCAGATCTCTATCTCTGCTTTCCAAGTGGAGAGAACTGAAAGATCTGTCTCATTAGCTGAATTCATGGACATGTTTGTACTCATGAAGATTATTTTGCCATACTGGAGGGTCAAGAGATGTTCTGAAGGTCCACAAGGGAAAACAAGGGAACTGTAATTGGATTACGTAGAGCAGGAAGGGTTGAACAGGCAGTTAATAATTGATCTGTGCTCTGGCTATATACAGACTGACTTTGAACTTACTGCTCTCTGGCATAAAACTCCAGACCACTGTCTGCAGATAATCAGCTGGGAAGGAGACCTGTGTTCCCATTTGCTTATAGGAGGTGCTTTATCTCCTAGAAGACTTGAGTTCCTAGCTCACATTTTGCAGCTGGTAAGTCGTTTTTATTGTTGGATTTCTCTGGAACTGTCCTGAAAGGAATGAGAGGAAGGACAGAGCATCCTGTTTTGAATAGATGCTGCATATATATATTTGCTCTTCAGTAACTCTGAAAGAAGGGTATTTCAGAACTCCTTTTATTGAAAGCTTTAGCCTTGAAAATTGATAGTAATTTTTCAGTTATTTTTAACTTGAGATTATCTGTGTTGTGGACAGACTGAGCAGTGTAGTAAAAACTGTAGTCCAGCAGAACCATTGTTTAAGTGCTGCCTTGGAGCACTGTAGCTGTTTGTACACAACAGAGAGCCCAATACTTGGGAGACTGAGTCTGGGTCCAAGTAAATCTCCTCCTCTATCTTGTATGTAGTATCCCTATTAACTTGTTAATTTTTCCCATAGCATATCATGTCTGCATCATGAAAAGGTGACTTCTTCCTTCTTGCCTTTCTTAGTGAAATTGGGTGTTTATGTCTTAGTCTTTACAAGTGAGAGTGGCCTTCGGGAGCTGCGGGGGGAAAAGTCTGGAGCAAGGTAGATGTAAGCTTGGTGAAAGAGGATCAGATCAGAGGATGGACATTAAGCGAACTGGGCACACATAAATCCATGGACTCTGGTAGGATGCACCCACAAGTGATGACAGAACTGGAAGATGTCATTGCAAGGCCACTCAAAAGGCAGTGGCCACAAACAAAAATGATGAGGTTTCATCTGAATATGAGAAAGAGAAAACTATTTTTAGTGTGAAGGTGACTGAGCACTGGCACATCTTGCCTAGAGAATTGTAGAGTCTCCATCCTTGGAGGTATTCAGAAGCCATCTGGACATGGCCCTGGGCAACTGACTTGAAGGGTCCCTTTAGTGGGACAGGGATGGACAGCATGTCCTCCAGAGATCCCTTACAACTTCAGCCATTCCATGGTTCTTTGAAAAATCACAGAAGTATGCATTTGAAGGTAAATTACTGAAAGCTTATATGTATAAGCATATATTTTACTAGAGAAAAGTCATTACAATGCTATCATTATATGGTTCTTGCAAAAGGATTTTTACTAGGTAAATTTTTTATTCTTCCACTCATTTTCCCCATTAGATGACTTAAGAACATGAGTCAGTTCCTTGTATGCCAGTGGTTGCAGCTAGTTCTAAACTCAAATATCTCCCTTGAAAGGTTGCTGTAATCAGGAGGTCACTGACTAAAGGATCCAACTTCTCCATTTGCAGAGAGTGGCATAACCCACATGACAGGCAATCCTTAGATGGGCTTACTGGTTAGAGGAGCAGAACATTTCCCAGAGATTGGTGACCAGCCAGGCAGTTTCTCTAGAGCTCAACACAAACGAGCATCATTAACCTTAGAAAGCCATTAATCCACAAAGTTCTGTGCTGCCTTTATTATGAGTTAAGAATTACAAGGAGGTTTTAGAAGAAGCATATGATTACTTCTCACTAGTTTTGTCTAAAAGATTATTGCTCACTCTCCTGCTCAGGCATCATGTAGTGCTCAAATTGCTTCTTTTTTTCCTGTTCATACCATCTTTTTCTTTGTTCTCATTGCTGAACATAATGGCTGTTTGTTAGGTCAGCATGAAACAAGTCCTCACTTGAACAGGCATCTGTACTGCCAAAATGGAAAGAAGAATGGTTAAAGGATATTAGGAAAAATGGAAACTGTGAGGCAGATCCTCGGTGAGGGCAGGCTGGGATGACTTTCTCAGGGTATCACAACAGATCTCAGTCTTTTTTACCAAGAGCTGTTCACACAGCATTAATGATGTTGCATAATTTGCAAAGCCAGGTTGAACTTTTGGAATAAAAGTCATAGGATGATACTTTATATTTCATTCACTGGGTAAAGAATAAAAGCTCTTCCTGCCAGCCTGGCTGCTCTGCTATTCTTAAGTAAAAAGTACAGAGGGAGACGGAAGCCTGGCAAGATTCTTCTTCATACAAAGGTGAGTAAACCATAGGGCCTACTGAATGAGTGTGAGACTGTCAGCGTCCAGTGTGTGTTTAAAGACAGAAAGGGAGATTTGAGCACAGATATGAACATTTGGTCCAATAGTATCACACAGAGGCTTCATATCATGAAGTTCAACAAGGCTAAGTGCAAGGTCCTGAATATGATTGTGGGCAGTCCCAAGCACACATATAGGCTGGATGTAGAATGGATTGAGACCAGCCCTGAGGAAAAAACTTGAGAGCACTGGTTAATGAGAAGCTCATCATGACCTGGCAACGTGATCTCACAATCTAGAAAGCCAACTGTATCGAAAGCAGCGTGGCCAGCAGGTCGAGGGAGGTGATTCTCCCCCTCTACTCCACTGTTGTGAGATCCCACCCAGAGCATTCAAACGGCTCTGGGGTCCCATCATGAGAAGGATGTGGACCTGTTGAAGCAAGTCTGGAGGAGGGCTACAAAAATGATCAGATGGCTGAAGCACCCTTCCAGTGAAGACAGGCTGAGAGAGTTGGGGTTCAGCCTGGAGAAGAGAAGGCTCTGAGGAGAATTAGAGCCCTTCCAGTACTTAGAGGGGGGCTGCAACAAAGCTGGAGAGGGACATGTTACACAGGTATGATGGGGCAAGGGGGGAAGGCTTCAAAAACTGAAAGAGGGTATGTTTAGATTTGATGTTAGAAAGAAATTCATTATGAGGGTGCTGAGGCAGTGGAATGGGTTGCCCAGACAAGTTTTGGATACCCATCCCTAGAAGTGTTCAAGACCAGGTTGGGTAGGACTTTGAGCAACGTGGTCTAGTGGAAGGTGTCTGTTCCCATGTCCATTTCCATGGCAGGGAAGTTGGAACCAGGTAATGTTTAGGGTCCTTTCCAACCGGAACCATTCTGTGATTCTGTGATAGCCTTTGTTAATGAAGGGTCTTAAAGTGAAAGTGTTTTAAAATTTTGAAGAATATGTAGAAAAGGTATGGTATAAAATTTACCAGAGAACAAATCTCACTGCCAGAAAGCAGGTGCTTTCAGGGAGATTTAACTATAACTGAAACCCTCAGTTCTCACCTTCATCTTTACATTCAATCACCTTCAGGGAATAAAGATAGTTAATGTTGCATCACTTTGTAAAAGAAACAGTAAACACTTCCTTCACCTAAAAGAAATATCTAGGAATGTGGAGATAATGATAGTGACTAATAGTGTGTTTTTTAAATTGCTCCTCCCTCAGAGATTTCTTGTCATTTTTCAGTGAATGAACATTCATGTGTTTTACCAGGGATAAACCGTGGCATAAAGAAGGAAGACGATTGGTCAGCAGCCATCAAGCTGGTAGATACCAAATTGTGGCAGTGCTCTGTCCTCCAGGGTACATAAAAGCACCACTGTGTATGCTTACCCATGAGCTGAGCTGGAGAGACAGTGTTCAGGATTTTCCCACATCCATGGGTTAGCCCAATTCCCATTTTAGACCCAGCCACATCACCGTGTACACGAGCTGTTTTGTTCAGATAAGTGGTCCCCTTAAAATAACTGGAATAAGCTCTGTGTTTAGGCCACTCAGTGTGTGCAAGATGAGCTCTGACTGTGATGCTCCGGGTAATTTTTTAGATTTGCTGTATTTTTTACCTTTGGAGCAAGAAGCATCTGCCCATTCCTTGTTAATTGCTGGTCAGTCTGTGTTCAGCCAACTGGCGGCTGGTGGGAATGAGATGTCTGTGAAGGTTAAACACATTTCTCAGTCATGTAAGGGAACCAGCTACATTTATTGATGTTTAAGTGACAATCTCAATCTGGGTCCAGCTGTCTAGCAGGATTGTAAAATTAGCTGAGGTCATGGGCCTCCAGATAGGCTCCTTTTGGTGTGTGGGGTTTTTTCTAAGTTGAAGAAGTGCAATGCGAAGAGAAAGTGTTGTTTTTCTTTTTTTTTTTAATATAAGATGGTCTGAATATGATCCTTAAGTCTTGAATGTCTCAAGCATTGAGTGAGAGGCATTCAAGTAACCTCCTGGGTTTTTTTATTACTGAAAGAGACTGCAAAAAATTAAGTGGTGTATTTTTCTTTTAAACCCTATGAAACGGTATTGTCTAAGTGAGTGCAATAGCTGAGTAGTGGTATCAGCAAGTACGTTCAACAGTTTTTCTTCTTTGTTTTTTCCATGCAAAACAAATAGGAAGAGTCACCTCCTAAAAAAGTGCAACTACTTGCTTAGTTAAACATCACTGGACACTGAAGAGGTGGGCTCTGTTCTTAAAATCACCAGCAGCACTTCAAATGGAGAGTAAATTTGCTGAGTAAATATCCCTGGGGAGAAGCTGCTAATTAAGGAACATGTTTCTAAGCCAGCTGTTCCTAACTGAGAAAATAGTGGTTCATTTTTAAATATCTAGGCTATGAAGAGGGACACTGCCACGCTGAAACTGTGCAAGTTCCCAGAGATATATTTTGTGGTAGAGAGGACGGAAAAGTGCCATGTGCTGTTCTGCAATCAGAAGTGAACAAACATTTACACCTTATGGACTGCAAATGGCTTTCGAGCTAAATACTTTAAATTTTAATTTTTTTTCATCACAGCAACATCAGTAGCCTCACTAATACATTCCACCCTTTGTTTAATTTGTGCTTTCCTTAATTATTTTATTTTTCAGCTGTAGCTTGGCTGAGTCTGGAGAGTGCGTGTGGTGGTGTAGTTAAAGTCTAGCGGCCCAACAAGGGTGGCTGCGAGTTTGAGACAGCTGTAAGAAGTTCTGTTGGTCCTAAACGCTTTCCTCTGGGTGACACTGAGGCAACAAGACATGCAGGGGTAGTCCAATGCCCTTTTATCTAATGCAGTGTTTCACTATTTTGTACATACACATTTTCCCCAAATCAGAGTTTCAGCTGCCCTGGTTTAAATGTGTTAATGAAGTTACACGATGGTGATAAATTTGTACATTTTAAATGTGCCACCCACACATGCTCCTGAATTAACCTCAGCTTCTCTGAGCAGAGCAAGATGTCTTTCCAGCTGCTCCAGCCAGTTTAAGTCATTAAGAAGTGCTGTTGAAGTTGGCGAGAGTTGTTGGGTTCAATTTGGGGTCGTTTAAAACCAGTTTCCCTAAATAAAGGTCCTGCAGAGAAGTCTCAGACTCCAACGGATGCCATTCCCTTCCTTGCTCTTTGGTCCTTTGGACTAAATGACACAAGACCTGTGGTCCTGGTGACATGTGTGACAAGAATTTTACTTAAGAATGATGGATTTACAGACCAAATTCTTGGTATCCATTTCTCTTTTCTTGCAAAGCTGCTTTAATCCTTTTGCCAAATACCTAGCTGTGGGTGAGGTCTTTCAAACAAGGGAGTCTTTTCCTGAGCTGGAACATTCTGTATAACATTTTCCCTTTTCTAGATGATGATTTAAAAATTACTATTTGATTTTCAACACAAGCTTTGACAGTCCAGAATTGATGTAAATTTGGTGGGCATAGGCCACAAAGCCAACAGATTGTTTCTGACATTCCACTCAGGCACTGCTGTAGACACAGAGCAAAGAAAGGCAGCTTTCTGTTGATGTGTTCAGTCAGCACAGGTTTGGGACATAGAATATATAACACCATGACCAAGGTATTTCTTCACACTGTGCAGTCTGGGAATATGTTTTTGTTCTTCAGACTGAAGACTTTGAAATCTCTAACCAGTTTTATATCCTTATTACCAGTAGTCTTGAGAGCTGCTACAGCAGCTTATCCCTCAGACAAAAAAAGCAGTTTGAAGGCCCCATGCTATTCCTGTAGCTGCCTGGAGGTTGGTTATGCTGACACTGATCATTAGTGTTCTTCTAGCAAGTACTAGTGCTGGCCTCCATCATCATTGAAAGAG
>NW_008239283.1:10995671-11033055 GCF_000691975.1 Corvus brachyrhynchos
GTCCTGGGAGTGTTTTGTTTCAGAAAAGCCACCTCTGACTTAGTCACCAGCATGGGATGGCATAAATACTGCCCTTTGGTCTCTGTTTCCCAGGACTTCCCCCTGCACAAGGGAACCCCCAGGAATCCTATTCAAATGGCTCTTAGCTGTTTGATATCATCAGGCAGATGTCATTCAGCCCTACAATTGTGGATTTTAGTATTGCAGGTTGCAGACTGAAGACCACAGTGATGTGCAGGAAGCCAGCTTTGACACTGGCAGTGGTCTCATCCCAGCAGCATGGCAGCCCCCATGGAATCATTTCTTCAGGAAGTGCTGAAAAGAGGCCGTGCTGTGCTCAGTAACTCTGTGGCTAAGCCGAGCTTGCTCCGCTTTCAGGCTGTTCTAGACGCAGAATTCAAAGCCGAAGGGGATGGATAACTACAACTATCATGTGTGAATCTACTCTGACCTAATACTGCTGGGGTAATGTGCCCAGTAAAATTTTCCAGCCCAAGGCCAAAATAAAGATATCTTTCTTTTCCTTTCCCTTCCTCATTTATTGACTTAATAGCAATTGTGTCCAGCAATTGGATGTACATTAGAGAAGGAACACGACTGGCTGCACATTGCTTGAGCATTATGACACTCTAGGTGCGCATGCTCAGACATGGAGAGCTGAAAAGAGGATGACAGGCATGAGTACAACAAGACTGACAGAAATTACACTGCTCATGATTAGTGTGAACCCCTATTGTGAGGCAAAAATGATGCAAAATAGAGAATAGGGAGAATAGAGCTGGTATATGCACTGATTTCCATTTGCAGTTACTGAACTTGGTCTGATGTGATGGAGAAAGTCAGTGGACCAGATAATCAAAATTCAGAGGACAAAATAAAATTCTTAATAATAATCCTAATTAACAATCCATTTACTTTGCTTGTCAAGTAATAAAATGGCAATTTAATCTGCCAAGAAAATTATTCTGTAATCTGAGCACAGAAGTTTTGGTATTGAATGCAAGGCAAAATCAGCTCTCATCTACAATGGTGAAAATTCAAAAACACCTCAAGAGATGAGCCCATGTACTTCTGGTTTATATTAATGCAAATTTGGCCCCAGGCAAAATGCCAGTTGGAATTCAATAGTTTTGAAGAGCAGCTGTCCATAAAAAAAGTTGCCACTGAAACTCAAAGCAATTTGACAAAATAAAATGCTGTTCACTGATCTCTTTACATGATTTAAGGTGAAATTGCACCACTATAGAAAGTAAGATCTGTTCTTAATGGATGCCAAGAGCCTCCTCCATTGTCTCCCAACAAATGGAACAGATGGTTTCTGGTTTAAAATCAGTGCTTTCCTGACAAAGTCAATGGGTAAATCCCTGTTTGCAGCAGCTGAGAGCCTGGATAGACTGCATGCCATGCTGACTCCCTTTGAACACAGATGTGCTGGTTGCTGTTGTTGATCACCTGCATGCAGTAGTACCAATTATACTTTATATACATGCGTGTTCATAACATTCAAAAAAAGCAGAGACGCTTTTTTCACATTTACAAACTCAGGCCCTGTTCCATTTTTTGCTTTACATCTCTTTCAAAGGCTCCAGCTAAGAGGCAGCCTATAAAACTCCTGCTGAGACATGATTTTTAGTTTGGACCAGTCTGTTAGACTATCCCATTTTAGTTTCAGCTTATTCTGTGTGGTGATCTTAGCTGTGGTATTCAGGGTCAGTCAAACTTTGCGCTTTTTATCAGCTCTTCCACTGCCCAGAGCAAATCTGAAGAACTTCCTTGCACTTGGGCTTCTTTTCTCATGTGTTTCTGAAGTGTTTTTAAGATGTTTACACTGTTAATCCCTGTTGATGCACCTTTTGTTCAGTACCAGATAATGTGATTGTGATTTAGATTTGGACCTTTGAGTGTGACATTCATGGTGACAGACAGCACCTCCTTGCCCTCACTATGCAATGAGGGCTGGGAGATCTGCAGTATGATTTGGGGCAGGTGAATTGGGAACTATAATATCACACTGAATAATTTAGCAGTTTTTACTGACCTTGATCTCTTCACAAATTCCCCTCTAAAGTCCATGACTATGTGTGAGAATGTAAATGCCTTTTATCCCTTTTTTTTTTTATTTTCACTTTAAAATTTCCCCTGAACCAGCAGACCTCTCAATCAGCTTAAAAGCCTTCATCCTAGTAGTTCATTCTCATTTCCCCTCTTGATTTTGGAAGCTTTTTTTCTATCCTACAAATCCCAGAGAGTGTCAGTGCTCATCTGGGATATACTGAATTTTGTAATACTTTTTTAAAAGTACAGCTCTTAGGAGCAAAACATCCTGGCAAGGGAAAACGAGGGGGAACTATTTTAACTGGGCTAGGGGTCCTATCTTGAAGGACTAGCAACTTCACTGTGAGGTGTGTAGAGGTGGAAAAATTCCTGACGATTTTGAGAACATGGAAAAAATGCAGGACCTTTCTCAGGGCTGGGGTGCTGTCAGCATTCATTTTCTCTTTGGAAACAGTAAAAGCTTTCTATGGTGCTACAGTTCCATATATTTTGGTTGCTGATGCATAAAAAGAGTTCCAAAATTTCAGAGTTTTTTTTTCTCCCTGCTCCTTAATTCTCAGAAAAGTATGATTGAAAGGATTTTGCCAGAATAGATTATTTTCCTTTTAGATTATGCCATATGTACCTCTGTGTGTGTGTGTGTATAGATATATATATATAGATAGATAGATAGATAGATAGATAGATATTCATTCCCTGTTGTGATTTGTTGAAGGATTAATATTCATACTGGATTCCTTGTTTTCTTGTGCATTTTTATTTGTTATGGTACTATTATCAGAAGTCACAATGCTTTTTGATAGCAAGATTGAATGAGATGTTTGGCATTCATTTTTATATGAATTACATTAATTCCTTCAAATGTGTTAGAAGTAAAAGTAAAAATACTACTTTATTACATATAAATGATAATGCAAGTACAGGCCTTTAACTGTTTGAAATTAAGTTATCCTTCTCCCAGTTGTCACTATCTTCTGTGTTGTCTGTTCCATCTCGATGAAAAGGAATGATAAAATCCAGCATTATTAGTTTAATAGAGCAGTGCAAGCCCTGCATGCCCTCTGCTGGAAGTGATCCCTCACAGGATGATGTGGATCAGCTTCTGGCAGTGCTCAGTGTCTGACCTGCAGACAGGCACACTCGCCTTTGGTATACTTAGTTACTCATTAAGTTATATGTCTCCATAGCAGTTTGTTAACCCAGAAGGAAGGAAAGCTCCTCCAGTGCATTATTTTCTTCACACTTTTCATTACAGTTTGAACTCTTTCAACCTCCTTCTTGACTTATTAACCTTGTTACTCCATTGCAATAAAAAGAAAATGAGTTATTTGTTCTGTAGAGTTGTTGAATGATACCCCATTACTGACACAGGTTTTATACATGCAATTTTGCTCTGCTTTTAAGGAAGTTTACAGGTCCGATACAAGCTGAGTAAGGATGGGCTCCTCATTTTCACCATTGACTCTGGAAATTTTGCCAACCGAGAGCTGCACCATGTGAAGATTAACAGGGAAGGCAGAGAGCTCGTCATCCAGGTATGCCATGGCTTATGCTGAGTGCTAAATTATACTTCAGGCCACAAACCCTGGCACAGGTTGCCCAGAGAAGTTGTGGATTCCCATCTCTGGAAGTGTTCAAGGTCAGGTTGGATGGGGCTCTGAACAACCTGGTCTAGTGGGAGGTGTCCCTGTCCACAGCAAGAGGGTTGGAACGAGATGATCTTTAAGGTTTTTTCCAACCCAAGCCATTGTATTATTCTATGAATTCTGGGAATCAGGCTCCCTGATCTCAGTGCCTGATCACTGGCAGGAGGCAAAGCTTTCACACTGATCCAGCAGCAGAACAGCCCTTTGAGCAAAGCTCCATCTAGATCCTATTCAAAAAGTGCCCATCAGTGATGTTTTCCATTGGGGGGTCCTTCCCCTGCTTCTGAAAATCTGTGAATTAGAAAACACCTTTGGCTAGAAATTCATCTGGACCACTGAAGTGGTTCCACAGCTTAGGAGTGTCTGTGTGATCTGTAGTCTCCATTGAAACACAGTATGGATCATGAAAAAGCTGCGAAAGGGAGAAAAAAGCTGAGGAATTTAATTTCAGTGAGGGTATGTTTCCCAAGGGAGATTGTGACCCCAGCTGCCTTATCCTCTCACAGAAAAGGAGCAGCTGAGGGAATACAGGGTGCAGTCACCGTGTACATGGCAGTGCCCCATCCTAGAAACTAGAAGCAAGCCTTGCTGAGTGTGACAACCTCATGAGAGACAAAACCCCTCATCTGCCTTGCTTCCCTGCATCATCTGTTTTTTCAAGGCAGGGAGAAGAGAACCATCTTACTGCTCCTTCTGCTTTTCTTCTAAGGCTAATTACAGCAGTTCATACTGCAAAACAGATTGGCTAGATCTGGGCAAAAATCGTTTAACAGGGAAGGGTGGCAGAGTCTGTAGAGAGGTTGTGTCTTAAGGAATAGAATGAGAAGACAGAAACATGCAGCGCTGCATTTTTTTTTTCCTCTACAGTTTCCATCTCGGGGTGGTAAACTGCGGTGGGTAGGCCTCATTATCTATGAAAAAGGTTTATGCTAAAAGCCAGGGTTTTCCTCAAGTACCAATCTTCTATTGTCTGCTGCTCTGTGGTTTTCTTCTGTGCAGAACTAATTCTTCACAATACATTTCTAGAGGGGCCTCCTTTGAGTGTATTCTGAAGTGACTAGACATGGATTTTGAGAAGCAGGGGGATTTCAGGGTCAGACATTTTAAGCTTTTCTGCAGGGGAAGTTTCTTCAAAGTCCTTTATATGACTATTCTGGTATACCTTTCAGCTTCTCATGCTAAAATCAAAGCACATTCACTTTCCTATCTTTAGAAACTGAATCACACTTGGGGGCAGAATTAGCTGATTTGCAGCTGAGAACGTTCCCAGAAGTTTGCGGTACAATGAGATCTAGGGGTGTCCGTGTGCTGTTGTACTGAAGTAATTTTATTGACCTCTTCCAGGTTGATCAAGTTCTCAAACTCAAACACAACTTTTCTGAGATTGATTTTAAGGCCATTAAGTCACTCACCTTGGGCAAGGTCACAGGTAGGTTCTACTAAAAATATTCCTGATTCGTATAGTGCTGGAATTAGCCTGTGCTGCGTGTTGGGTTTCTGATAGAATTGGGGGTTTGTTTGGATGGTTTTGCTGTAAGAGTTGGCCTGAGCATTCCAGTACTCCTATTTATGTATTTCATCAATGCAAAACTTTGGCAGCTTTACTTGTTTGCACCAATAGCAATATTAAGTACTCCTACTTCTCCCTCCAGTGAAGTGATTCATATAGCCTATGTGACTGCACAGGGCAGCATCCTAGCCTAATGATACCATTTTGCTGACTGCAGCTTGCTCCTCTCCAGCCATTTCTGTTTTCTAATGATAAGAACAGCAAAATGAGCCTTCATCCTCTACATTTTTTTCAATGACTGACATTTTTTTCAGTCTTTTTCCATTTGAATTCTGCAAGGAATATTGCATATAGCACTTAGGCCACAATTCTACAAGTTCTGTACATGGACCTTCTTGATCTGGTAATGGCTTTGAGGAGTACAAAGCCATTACCAGACCAGGAAAACCCTGCCTGAAATTTGGAAAATAGAACTCCTCTTTTTTTATTGTCAAGTATGTCATATTCCTTTATATAAGGGTCTTGTTCTTTCTCAGCAAGATTCTAAATGCTTCCTTCTTTACAGACATTTCAGTCCTTTGTTCAAATTGGACCTCCATATCAAGCCTGACATCTGTCTCACCATTGCAATTTTATGTGTTTCATTATTAGCACACGAGGCCTGTGGGACTGGCAGCTAGACAGAAACTACAGACATCCTCTAGTGTCTGCTAGTGCAGTGTAACTCTGTAGAATGACAGTAGTGCATTCTGCATCACGTTTTATTAAGTACATTAACAGCAGGACCTGAGTATCCCCTTAGTTGTATATAATGGTTGGTTTTTTTTCAGAAGCCATCTTCCAAGCTTTGTGGACAGGTTTGGGCACCTGGCAGTTTTCAGCCCAATTCAGAGCTAAGCTGAAATTCTCATTTTGTCAACAGTCAGCTGTAGTGCTGAAAATCTGAAAGAGCATTACTCATCCTGAGCTCTACCTAGAGCTGCAGCTATAGACACCAAATCAATAAAGCAAGGATTTTCCAACCAAAAGGTTGTTGAAACACCTTCAAAAATGTAGCCAGAAAGCTGACATGGTGCAGCTCAGCATTATGGAGAGAAACTAGATTTAGTCACAAAAATATGATTAACTTCACAAGTGCAAGTTGTTGCAAAGCCAGAAAGCCCAGGTGTATCTCCAAAGGTCAGGCACTCAGTTCCACTGAAAACCATCAACTTTTCTCCTTCTTTTATTTCTCTCTTGCCCCAAAGTTTATTGGGATTTTGTTTTAGCAATAGCAGTAGTTCTTATTCTGTAATGGCACTAAAACCATAAACTTGGCCATGCAGATGGTGAAAGGTATTACTGCTCTACTGGAAATCACACAATGCATCCCAGCAAGTCACTTTAATTCCAGCCTAATCCTAATTCCAGTTTCTTCTTCATATGCTAAGTGAATTTTGATGAACTTTTTCTTTATCAGGATTTAATTTTCCAGGTTTTATCCCATAGCTGTTAGCTATGCTGGGTAGAGTCCTTGAGCCTTCACAAAATCACAGATCTTCCTCAGTCTTCTCCCTCCAGGATAACCAGTCCTAGCTCTGTCAAGCCTCTCTTCATAGGAGAGATGCTCTGGTCCCCAAATCATCTTTTCAGCCCTTCACTGAACTCCCTCCAGTAAGTCCATGTTTTTCTCCCACTGGGAAGCTGTCTTTCTCTGCAAAGCTGCTTTCCAGCTGGTCAGCCCCAGCCAGTGCTGGTGGATGGGGTTCTTGCTAACCCAAGTGCAGATCTTTGCATTTCCTTTGTTGAACTTCAGTGTTCTTGTTTTCTCATTCCTCCAGCTTGTCAATGTCCCTCTGGCAGGTGACAGAACCATCTGGTCTACCAACCACTTTTCACAATTTTGTATCTTATCCAAACTTACTCGGGTTGCACACTATTCTGTGATGGAAAAAATAAAAACAAACCAGAAATTCCTGCTACTACAGTGTTTAGAGTATTGTTTTGTTGTACAAAGAGGAGAGTTGGACAGTGTCATTTTGGGAATGTGAAACTTACATAAATACGTTAACTCATCACGTATACTGTTGTATGGGTAAAATGCTGACTATTGCTTCATTTAATGATGCCTCACCCAGTGAATATGGGTGACTTGAACCAATATCTGACAGGTTCTTCTTTCTCATTGCTCATGCCCTCAGCAGAGCATAAACTTCCAGAGGCATGTGATGCTTTGGAGTAGACCTAGACTTCCTGTAGTGTTTATTTTGGATGCCACTGGGATTACACACCTAAAGGCATTCATTAGGAAATTTAAGTGTCCACTGAAAGAGAACCATGTGAAAAATCTTCTGTTCTACATGTCCTACATGTCCATGCTGTAATCTTCTGAAAATCTGTCTCTCTTCTTTCCTGTCACACCACTGCTCATTTGTCTGCTCTAACAGCCTGATCCTGGCTGCCTAATCAGATGATTTTACCACCTTCTTTCTTGATTCCACCATTAATTTTCCTCTGACTGGGAGATCTCAAAGAGGTCTTCCAGCAGGACATCATAAAAGCTTGAAACTTCTTCCTCACCAGACTTTCTTATGATAGCCATTCTAGCACAGCTGGAACTTTTGAAAAGTGCACTTCTATACAATGACCAGTTTTTTTAATAATAGTGTTTCCCCTGTTTCTACTCCCCCCACCCCAGCCCCATTACACTTTTTTTAGGTACTCTAATATTTTTTTTCCTTCTTTTTAAACTGGCTCTATTTTTTCCAATGGCTACCTTACACCCAGCTCCGAATTCTGGGAAAAAGACCCCTCTGTTTAAGGCAGAGGAGTCTCACCTGGAATTCAAAATGTAGGGACACTCACTCTGCCACAGACGACTTGAATGACCTTGGGTAAGCCATTTATGTGCAGATATAAAGGTAAGCAGGCATTTTATTCCCACTGGAACCAGTCTGAGCTTTACTATCTCCCTTCTCTATCAGTAAAGCATAGATAATGGAACAGCCCTGCATCAGAGGGGCGCTGGGAGGATAAAAGCATTAAAGGCTGTGAGCTCTTCAGATACACAGTAATGGGACCATATAGCTGCCTTAGAAAGATCAATCTAAATATAAGTGTGTCTTTGAAGACAAGGGAGTAAAAGGAGGCATCATTCAAGTTGCCAGCAGACGTCTGTTGAATTCATCCTCACAGTACCCAACAGCAATAGAAAAATATTATTATCCTGGAGTTTGTTGTCATTTTTACTTCACAAATATAGAGTCAGGACACAAAAGGACCTATCCAAAGCTCATCAGTATCAATGGGAGTTTTTCCTTGGACTTCAGTGAGTACTGGATTCAGGCCCCAAGTGGGTCATACAGTTTATGGCAAAGCCTCAGTGAAATCTTAACCAGAGTCCCAGTTCATTTACTTTAAGTGCTCCTTGCAGAGATCGTGCTGCTGTATTTAACCACACGAACATTCTGACCTAACTGTGAGCCTGGCTCTGCTTTGAACAAGGGATTGAACTGCATGACCTTCAGAGGTGTCTTTCAACTTAAATTATTTTCTAATTCTCTGATCTCAGAGACACATTTGCATGTGTTTAGGGGTTGTCTACAAAAAGCTGCTATCCCAGTGGAAACTACAATTTATTTTTTTGGAGGTTTACCTTGATGAATCCTTGAAAACTTCATACTGTGCCCCAATGTGTCTAAATTTTTCACCATTATTGTTCCTGGGAAAAAATAATCTCTGATGCAGAGAAGTGAATTTCATTGTCTGTGTATTTGCTTCTGAGCAATTTAATATAGTAGCTTATTAATTTTCTCTTTTATCATTTATTTTCTTCTTTGGCTCTGTTTTGTGAGTTCTTTTACTCAGAGTTTGAATTAAAAGGCAGGAGACAGGGAGTTCATCTTCAGACTTAGATGTTTATTATATCTTATCTATAATACAGCTGCACAGAGTGTGCCTCCAAGTTAACAAGGTGAAAATGGCCATGAGTTCTAACTTCCAAGGCCTTTTAAAGTCCAAATTACCCAATTATGGAATGCTGACTAATTTGTTTTTACTTATAATCCAATAACTAACTATTTGTGATCTGCACTGCGGGTTTTTTTGACACAATACCAGAACACCCAGATTTGTGAAGAAGGAAGGAGAAAAGAAGAACAAATCCACACCCAAAATCCTCCATATTGTTACATATATCCCATAAACCTAATTTTTCTACATCTCTACATATTCCACCCAGTGATACAACTTTTAATTACACAGCAACAACCTCAGTGCTATCACAAAATTTGGGAAGCCTTTCCCAAGGCTTAAGGTCAAATGCAGTGTGCTTCTGAGGATCACTGTCTCTCAGCACTGAAAGACTGAAATTCTCAGAACTCAGGGTTCCAACAGTAGCTGTGTAGGGATACCAGAGTAAAAGGGGAGCACTGAAAGGATTCAAGAGGATTTTGAAGAAAAAGGTTGCAAGTATTTCTTTAGAACCTATTAGTGTTGAGCTAATTTATTTGTGCCTTCAAAGTGATCAATTAGCAGACCTTCCCACACTGGTATCATAAAGGATTGTGTATTCTAGCACAGGAACATAATATTTTTTAATCTCTAAAAGCCTGAGCTAAAACACACTCAAGTTTCCACTGAGTCATTCAGCTTTGATATAAAGTGTACGTAAAAGAAAGTTTATCTAGAAAGTAATTTTATTAAAATTATTATGCAGGTGCAGTACAATTCTTATGATTTCTACAATAGCTTTTCTTATTAAAAGTTCATGAGGAGAAAATAGAATCTGTACACTGAAGAGATCACAGAGCAATTCATCCAAGATTATATAGGGGCAGATGATAATGGGATAATTAAATCACAAGGGATAAGTTGTCATTAACTCTGAAATGCAAAAGCTGACTTAAAGAAGTACCTCCTTTTAGAGAGTTTCTATGAAAAATGCTTAAGTTTTGTGGGGGTTTTTTGGGTTTTTTGAGGTTTTGTTGGTTGGTTGGTTGGTTAGTTGGTTGGTTGGTTTTTTGGGTTTTTTTATGGAAAGACATTCCCTTTTTTAAGCTCACCAGATCACAATTTGCAGTTTAAACAATACAACAGTGGCTGTGAGAGATATAGGGTGGACTCTTCTAGTCACTGCAAATCTCATTTCTTTACTTCAGACCCTTCTTGCCCTTAATACCTATTTCTTAGGCAGACAGTATTGTGAACAAAGATCTCTTAGGTGAATTTTAGGGTGCCTTTAAAAATCATTGGTTTTCCTCCTAGTAGCCCAGTAAAGCATTAATGGAAGTGGAGCTTACTATGTAAGATACAAGAGGAGAGGCTTTTGGGACCAAGATGGCAAGCACTTAAAATAAGCAAAGTCTGGCTACCCCAGGCACTCCAAGCAATCCAAGGTCTAAGCTAAAAATGCCTTCAAGTCTCTATTGAAAAGAGACCAAATCTATTCCAACTTTTTCCCCAGCAATATAATTTACCATATGATTGTAACACTATGCTTAAGTGCCTGTTTTCTTGATGACAGTGCTGCCTTAATAAGTGTCCAAGGTCATCTGCTTCCACCCAGAAATTTTATTTTTAGACTGAATTCTTGCTACTTGAGTTGATTTTAGCTGTCTTCTTCTGGGAAAAACATATATTCTTTTGCACATCATCTCTCCATCTTCTTGCATGGATTTTATTTTTTTTATAGATTATGTTTTCAGCCCATGCAGAATCACATAGGACTGGTTGTGTTGTGACAGATTAGGATTCAAATGTCAAATATGACATGTGACAAAGTTCCAACTCCAACTGCCTCATTTTCAATGATAAACTGTCTTTCAGAAAACATAAAAATACATGTCTTAAATTATCTCTGTGAAGCCTAATGAAATAAAAATTCTTAAATGTTCCACTTGGCACAAAATTGCAACAAAGCAAGTCCAGGCTCCTTGTGCTGGTTTGGGCATTCTGTTCATTCCTGGGGAGACTCATGAGGAGAAGTGCCTTTACTTTGCTCTTGCTGTTCCTTGCTTTTTCGGAAATGCTTTGGAGGGGTGCTGAATGCCTGGAGCCAGACCCCTGTTCAAATTCATCCTTTCATTAAGCAACAGTCAAACTGGGTGAGCTCAGTTGTTGTAACCAGGAAAAACTTCTTTGGTTTTCAGTCCACTGTCTTTGTGGCAGACTCACGCCAGGAAGTGAGATTATTCCAAAGTCACATTTTTGGGTTCCAAGCTAACCCAAGATACACTTCCTACCCTTTGTAAATGAATGATTAATGTTAGCAGTGGTTACTGAGATTGTTGGTGGACACAGCAGCACATTCTTCAAGGTACCTGCACAGTGCCTTGTAGTCAGCTCTTCTGAGACAGGTGCAGTGTGTGGAGACTACAAGTGTCTTTTAGCTCAAGGTTTTGGGTTCAAATCTGGTGACAATGTCCAAGAAGTAATCTTGCCAGTCCTGTTCAGCACCTTGGCAAAATGAGGTGATGGATACGCTTTAACTCGCACAGAATCATATTTCTATATCTCAGACTTAAAAAACCAGAACAAGCAGAGCTTCATCCTACAGAGTAAATTCCCATTTGTGCTTCTACCTGTGATTCACTTAGATGAATTAATTAATTAGGACATAGACTTTTAAAACAGGCTATGTCTGCTGTCATTGAAGTTTAAAAACATTTCAGTTAAGGAAATCTGCAGTGGTCCTTCCTGGATGTAAGTGAGCACACAAGTAAACTTTGGGCTCAGGTTTAAGTTTCTGAATGACATGAAATTAATATTTATAAAGAAAGAACTGAAATATATTGAATAATGTTTATGGTCCTGTTTTACACAATGATACCTTTAGAAAGAGGGTATTTTACCCACTCTCCCTGCATAAAAATAACACTTTTGATTTCTCTTTGATTCCAGTTACCTGTCCTACTTGTTATCATATACAATGCCAATTTGCTGTTTCATTACTGAGCAGATTAATGCTTGGTCCTAGAGAATTCTCATGGAGTTCTATTCATGATGAAAATTAATTTCCCATTACTGAGATATGAAGGCCTAAAATTGTTTTATTTAAGATCTTAAAACAAGTGTGTTGTATGTGGCAGAGGTGTATAATGAAACAGCGGTGGAGCAGAATGTTTGATTTTGCAAATAGGAATAAATCAGCACATGAGTTATGTTGATACAATCCATAAAGTTTAAAAAGTACAACCACATATTAGACTCAATCCTCATTATCATGTAAAACCACTGCAAATACATGGAAAACCAACATAAAGCTTGCTGAGCTGTGACATTGCAGACAGCTTCCAGGGATCAACTACAGGACCCAACAAGAAGCCAGGCCAACTTACGCACAACACAGCAGATAAAGCTTAAAAATTACTTCCTAAATGTAGGGGTAAACTTAATTTGTGGAGAATGAGCAGTTTAATTACTAAAAGCTGGAAAAGATTGCCTTCTTATTCTCTGTGCAGAAATTAGCCAAAATAACTTCATTCTCCAGTACTGGAAACAGAAATGCAAGGCTAAAATGTCAGAAGCTCAAACCAAGCCAGCAGCAGCAATTCAGTTTGATTTTCCAGGCCAGTGAAATGCGTGGAAGGATTCACAGCATTGCCAGGTCAGAGGAAGGTCACTCAAGTTTCTCATGACCTTGGCTGCAGCACAGACCACAGAACTTCACCGAGTTGCTTCTCTCACTGAGCGCTGTGTCATGCAGTGAAAACACCTTTTGGAAAAACATTTTATTGTGATGCAAAAACTCTAAAGGACAGAGTGTCCTTTAATAAGCCTTTCATAGAGCTAACCGTGTCATAATCACAGATTTACATTATCCTCTCAATAATTCAGAGGGCAGCACAAGTCGTTCACATCCAAGTTGTGCAGCTTTCTTGTTGAGAACAGTGAAAGCCCCACTTTCTGACAGACATTTAGGCACACACCTAAAGCTGTATGATAAAGCAAACTGTATCTGTGCACATGGAATTTTTACCAGAGGACTCTGGGGTTGTTTTTGGTTTTTTCTTTGATTTCTTTTTTTTTCCAAATTTCAAAGTCTTTCAACAACAAATCTCTGAGTTGTCATTCATGCAAAGCTTACTTTGACAAAAGACTCACAGAACTGGCTCTTAATGTAGCTTTTAAAAATGCCTGCAAAAGTACTCAATCTTAGACTTTTCAAACTACTGTACCATGAAAAATGAACTCATTATTTCTTAGGCTTTACCTTTTGCACACTGGGGCAAAACAGAGCAACTTTGATTGCCTGATGTATAAAAGATACTGACAAATTCAGCTTTTGTGTCAGAGCTAAGAAAACAATAAAGCCTGAGAGTATGAATGTTTACAAAGGGTTTTATAAATTCAGCAAAGATGGCAAATACTGAAAATCAGTCTTTTAGTATATATAAACCTTCTTGGAGGAACTTGGAAGCAATTCTTTGTTCTATAATGTCTCAGCCAAAATCTCATTAAAAACCTGAATGCAGTCAATTCCTACGCACTTTCAGAAGAGCAAATGTGAACTTCTGCACGATTGCAGGTTTTCCAGTGGCAAAGCCTCACTGTTTCCCTTCCCATCTTGCAGCCCAGAGGCTGTGCCCCTGACAGCTCTGCAAACTGAGCATTTCTCCTGTAAGACCCCTGGGAGAGCAAGGTCATACTGTACCTTGCTTTGCTGAGACCCAGCCGAACTCTTCTGTGTTACACTTCCGCAAAGACACTCAAACATAATTAGAAATCTTTCTCGGCTAATTCTCTCTGGCTGCATGGCATAACAGTCACAGATCTTGAGCACAAAAATAATGTGTGATTTGGGCTGGCTTGAGATTTCTTTGTATTTTCTTATACAAAAAAGAAGTTTATATAAATAAAATAGCAATATTGTCAGCTTTGAGCGAAGGTTGGGTTTTTTTCTAAATCCTGACCACTTGTAAAATAGTTGTGTTTGAACAATAATGGAAAAATTAGACCTTATTTTAAAATTTAGCATCTTATTCTTTCAAGATTTGAAAAACAAACTTGAAAAGCTAGGAATCCTTATTTCCCAATGTCATTGGAAGTAATCCCAAAACTTTCCATGCTAGAAGGTTGGGTTTTTTTTCGTTAACAGATATTTTTAAAGACTTTGAATAAGTTTTGATACTGTATCTGTGTGCATTTGTAGGTTTTCTTTCTTGTTTGATTGACCTAGATATAAAGCACATCATGTTTGAGACCTCTGTGCAGTATGAATTTCAATTTCTGGAAAGTAAATAAATGTGAGTTTGGAGAAAATAGAAGATTGCTTCACTGTCCTTCCCTGACTTTCCCAAACAATCTTTGATATTAAAACTTTCGGAACTAATTTTTTTACTGTGAAGTTGGTGATATGATGTGCTAGATATTGTCCAGAAAGTAGAGAAAATGGATGAGGGAAAAAAGTGCAGTGCAGGTTTTTATGTCCCAGACAACTTCATTCAAGGTAAGTAGCATGATGGAGGAAGGACTAGGATTGGGAACCTCGTGGGTCAGGCCAGGGAGAACTTGTAGGCTGCTGAAGGAGAACCTGAACAGCTGAAAATTCGATAATAGCACTAAAAGGGGTGGGTAAGGCAAAATAGGATTCATTTTCTTAACGCCTTCCTAAAACAGTCGATTGCCAGTGTTTTTCTGTTTTACTGCAGACACTTTGTCACTGGACCCTGAAGTCTCAAAGGCAAATGCCTATGGTTTCACGGGCTGCCTGTCCTCTGTTCAGTACAACCACATCGCTCCCCTCAAAGCTGCCTTACGCCATCCCACCATTGCTCCCGTGACTGTCAAAGGTTCCTTGACTGAATCTAACTGTGCATCCATAATGGAAGCTGATGTGAACACAGCAACCACAACATATTCCTCATCAGGTACGTCCTGCCAGGAGGGGATTGGGAGTTTAAAGGATACTGTAGAGTGAGCTTTCCTTCCTTTTTGCTGTAATGCAATTGTGACAGTATGAATAGTGGAACTGGGAAGTTGCCTTGTCTCTCAGAATTAAGTGTTGACGATGAGCATCAGGATTAGTCAAGGCCTCTTTAAATGTCACTGTTCTGAAACAGTGTTTTCAGACTAAGTTCCTGGATTGCCTAAAACATGCCTAGAACAAACAAAAAAGTCCCAGAGCTGTAGTGGAAAAGCATTTAAGGTTTGGTTATGCACCCGATTTGTCATTCCTGTCCACTCCAGGTAACTCCGGTGCTGCAGATCTCAAAGGAGAACGTAAATGTTTACCCAGATTCCATAGCCCAGTGGTGATGAAGCACTAGAAGTCATACAAAAAGCAAGTCAAATTTGTTCCCACCCTAACAGAAATGAGCAAAAATTCTTGTACAAACCCCTTGGCATGTGTGTGACTTCCACTGAATGCTTGTACTTCATTCTCTTAGACTAAAGAGAAGGAGCACTGCTTGAGCAGTACCAGCAAGATGATCTCAATTGCTTGTATATCTTTTGCCGTCCTAAAGCTGTCCTCTGGGAATCTGAAGTATTTTGCATATGTGAATTTGTATGCAGAGAAGGAAACTGAGAGCAGCTGGAAGTGTTGTCACCATGAACAGGGACAATCAAGTTGCTGCTTTAGTCACCAGTGGATGTGGCAGAATTCTTAATGACCAGAAAGGGGTACAAATTAAGGGCTGTTTTTTGCCCCTTGACCTATAAAGCTACTTTCTCCTTTTTGATAACTAATAAAACTCTGGTTTAGATCATAATACAATTCCTTTGACATTTGTACTTGCATCAAATCCCCATTTCCTGCAGCTTCTGCCTAAGATATTCAGCAGAAAACAAATGATGCTATTAGCATTCTGCATAGGGAAAAAGGCTGCTGATTACTCTGGAGAGTGGCTGCCAGTGTGCATGTGCTCCTCCCCAGCCCCCCACTTCCTTCTCACTGCCTGGAGTTGTCTGAGGTATCTGCTCTGACGCACAGAGAGATGTGTCTTACTGAGTCCTGAATGGGCAGTGATACTGAAAATGTGAACTCTTTGCCCTGTGATCTGTCACCTCAATGATCTAATTTTTCTAAGGAGTTTAGAAAGCAGTAAAACCTGAGGCTCAGAGCTTCAGGACAAAACACAGACCAGAGTGTAGCATTTGAACTTAAATATTTAAAGCATACAATCAGTTGCAGTCTATTGTCAAGGTTAAGCACTGTTGCATCAGAAATGCAGAATTATTATAAAAAGTCATGCCTGTCTTTGCCACTCTGTGCTCTAAAATATGATTTCCTCTCAATGTGATGAATTATCTGACATTCAGGTCTCACTATTCATGCTGGATTTGATTAAAGCCTGAATAAGATCTTTAAAAAAAGTGAATTCTGAAGACTTCATGCCTTCATATGCTAAAGTAAGAGCACTGGGCAGTTGATTCTTGTTAAAGAAAAAATTCCAATTTGTAGCAAATTATAATTTCTATAGATATACTTGAGTATTAAATTTATACATGGAAAAGACACATTGTAAGAAATAAAAAGAAAACAGAGTCAAGGATTAACTTTCAAATTTAGTGCCTATATCTCAATTCATCACTTCCCAATTTCTCATTATTGAGTGTCTGAGGAGAAAAATAGAACTTCAAAGGAGGCTGTACATGTCTGTGTCGATATTCTAATGTACAGATACAACAAAAAAGCCCACTAGGAAAACTCTTTAAATGTGTGAAAAAAGCTTTCTGTATTTGTAACTTGAAAACAATTGAAGCTGTTTCCTTCAGAAAGGAATACATGTGTTCAAAAAATTTTCCTTGCAGACAGATATGGAATAAAATCCATTCACACAGTTATCTGAACACACTTCTGATTAGGAAACACAAAATGAGAGGTGACTTACTGTGGTTTTGATATTTAACAAAGATCTGCAGATTACCTTGTTCCTTGCTTAGGCACATGTAAAGATTTTGTTATTCTGAACTCTATATTGTTGGTATAGAGATAATGGACTTTCCCTATGGTATTTTTTCTTAATATTACAATACTGTAAAAATTACAGAGGAGATTCATCTGCATGAATGATGGAGTGTTGAGCTGCCTGTCCTCTTCAGCTGAGAGCAGGTCTTCAAGCATTTAAAGTAAAAAATGTCAAATATTTTCGTAAGTCCAGAACTACACAGAAAAGATTCGCTTCTGAAAGGCACTTTAAACGTTGAAGTCCCTGTCTCACTGTGCTAATTGTGCTGGAACTAGTATTTCCAAACAAGCTCTAACTGGCTAGGGATGTGCCAGGACAGCCTTGGCTGTAGCAACTGTGAGATGGTGAAGTTGAGGATCCTCAGAGGAAGGAAAAAAGGCAGAAATGCATGACTGCAACTTTTGACCTTCTCATGGACCTGCTTGGAAGAATCCCACAGGATACGGACATGGGGAGAAGAGTGGCATGAGGCCCAGAGAGGTTGTAAAATCTTCATCCTTGGATATATTCAAAACCCAAATGGATACAGGTCTGATAAACCTGCTAGAATAACTTGGATTTGAACAGGGATTTGGACTAGATGATTTCTAGGGGGGCCTTGTGACCTTAGCAGGGCTTTCAGCCTCAGTGAATCAAGCTGTAATATGATCTGTTTTACCTAAAAGGAGGAGGATGTCCTGTTAAGATCTCCTATGAGACCCACTTTTGCTTTTCCTTGGCTTCAGAGTTTAATGTGTTCCCACTGGAGATGGCTCTGCTATTACAGCCCATCTGCTGCACTGTAACGAACCCTCCTCTCCTTGTATCCTGATTGTATTTCTCAGGCAAAACATCATTCCTGGGGCTTATGCTGTTGGCCTTCATTCTGAAACATTTGTTCTGGTTTCTTCTTAGGGCTTAAATTCTGGTAACCAAAAAATAGTGGAGTGCTGGTTGCATTAGGTGTCAAATCTTAAATAATCTTTTAGGCACAAATAATGTCTTATATAATTTTTAAGGTAGAAATTTAATTTCATGCTTTTTCATATGTAGTTAATAATTTTTCATGACTCTTTTTGACTCGTACCATGCATTGGATACCAGCTGCAATTTTTTCTCTAGTACAGGAGGACTGTTGTAGAACAGATGTAAAATTTAAATTGTCATTGAATTCACTGGCTTCAGCTGAGGGATGGGGTAAAAAATATCTCACCAAACTTCCAGTATCCAGAAAGTTAACTCATCTTGAGTCTAAAATAATGATTGTTCTTCTCTTCTAGTTTGTGGAAAGAAATAGGTGAGTCACACTGTCAATCTTTGACAGCCATCTCAGTGTATAAAATAATTGTAGGTTCTTCTCTTCTTTGGCTAAATAAAAAGACCCTGAAATTACTAGTTTTGATTTATAAAAATAACTCTCATATACTGAAAAATGAACTGAGATAAATCTACTCATGAGGTACAAAATTATTACCAACTGTTATCTAGTTTTGATTTTGGTTCTGTTTTGAGCTCACGCTCTGAGGCCTGAGATTAGGCTAAATAACCCCCAGATTTCCTTTCCAACCTAACCTTTTCTATGATGTGTTCTATATTTGTGTGTAAAAACACATTTTTATTCCCATTCCAGTCCCACAGATGTAGTAGATGAGATGAAGCATTGCCATGACTATTTGTTTCTTGGCAATGTCACTCTGTGCACACACTAACCAGGCAAGGGTGCTCTTGTGAATAGGTCTCAGGCTGAGGGTTCAAATCTGTGATTGGTGATTACCAATCATGTGTAAATGGGGTATTGGAGGTGTTCAGGTGGCCCCAGAAGTGCCTTTTGTGTCTGTAGCTCAGTCAAGGGACTGCATCTTTTCAGTATGGGTGTGAATGAACAGAAGTCCTCCCACCCCTAAAACTTGCAAGTAAAGCTGCATTTTTTAAAACATCAAAGCCTCTTTGAGGCTTGTGTCTTCACACCTCTTTGGGGCTGATATCAGTGATGTAGATAATAAGGAAAAAGTGTCCCCTTTAAGAACCTAAGTAGTCCAAACCCACCATCATTACAATTCAGGGTGTCTTGATGCACAAACATGAAATTGTTGCTTGTTTCAATAAAAAATGTCTCCCTCAGTAATGGCATACCAAAATGGGGCTGACTCAGTTACGAAGGTGAGGATGTTCAATTACAATAAAACTTGCAACACCAAATTGCTCAGTCAGGCTTCCACCTCTTGCATCAGGAAGATCAGTTTGGCAGAGCATTACATAATACATAGCAGAGACAATGGTCCCTGACTCTCTCCCTACATACATTCTCTGTATGATAGCCTGGAGGCTTGTAAAGGCCAGACACACAAATATGAATCCCTTCAAAGGAAAGGGTAAGCTGGAGAGAAAAGAAAAATGTGAAGGTGCTAAAAAGCTAGATTCAGCTAGCGGTAGAAAACATGGCATTTTCTGAAACTTGCTGGACTAAAAATTAAGTCCACTGCTGTGACTTCACTGACGTCAGGAAGGCCTTGACCTCTCAGATTTGAATCTGAATTTGAAACAGCATGTCAGCTATTTGACTCAGTGTTTCTGCAATAGTCATTTGAGGACAGAGTACAAGAGAGCTCAAACATCAAGGAGCCTTTAATATGAGTTAATTTCTGATCCCTCTCTGTTTTGGATCCAGTTTGACCACTGCATTTCTGTAATGGAGATAAAAACATCTCTTCCAAGCAGCTGTCCCAAGCAGAGACTTTTTCTCTTTGTGGGATTTAAATCAAGTTATATATCTCATCTACAAACATAGGTCAGGTCTAAATCTGCCTAGCAACCCTTTCCTTTGGCTTCTTTCTGATATCGTTTCTTAGGTAACAACAAAAAAGATAATAATACATCTCTGACTGAGAGAAGCTCCCAACAGGCTGTTCAGTTGAAATGTCTCTGATGCTTCTGATGAACTGAAACAACACTTTCAGATATTAGTGTGAGCCTTTCTGTTTCCTTTTAAATATAGCCTTAATAGAATTTGCTCCTGAAGGTGTAGAAGAAAATTGTTCTACAAACTCACTTTATTTTTCAGACCCTTCTGGTTCAGTTTTCCAATCCCCCAAATCACATCTTTTGAAAACAGATTAGAATTCATGAGAGGAAGAGGACACTTCTGTCTAAGCCACAGAGAAAATGAACAGTTGATACAGAAAATAAGTTCTCTTTTGTTTAACCTACTGCAGATCCTTTTGGGAAGACAGATGAAAGAGAACCTCTCACCAATGCAGTCAGAAGTGATTCAGCTGTGATTGGAGGTAACTTCCTTTTTAAAGACTACAGTCAAAAAACAGTTCTGTCAAGGCAAACATCTAGGAGACTTTGAATTTGCCCTCCATGAAATCTAGTCCAAGGGGGTTTTTTGTAATCTGATGCAGGTCTGGTATCTGCTCTATTTATTAGCACGTATCTGTGTCAAGCTACCTAGGTAGCAGCTGCATTACGGATTATTGTGGTCACACATAGATCATCAGGAACCTGAGTCTTCTAAAATATTACCAAGCTCCCATCTGTCTGCCTGCTTGAGCAGGGTATCTAGACAAGATGATCTCCAGAGGTTCCAGCTGTTCTCTGATTCCATGTGAGTCTGCATTCTGAGTTCCAGCTAACTAGTAATGGTTTTACGCACCGCCCTGGTGAATACTTTGCAGATTATTCATGTGTCCTGTATTTCCTGAGCTCTCTCTTTGTAATCTGGTGGTGTAGTGGAACTCATGAGGTCATATGGAAGTATTTATATACTGGGGAACATTGTCCTAATAATTTCATGTATGGTTTTAATTTTCCTTTAACGGCCTAGAAGACAATTTATCTGTTTATTTTGTAGCATTTCCTGTAGTGAGCTGCCTTTGATAATATCTAGAAGCTATAAACCAAAGTGTACAAGGCTCATGCAAGGTTCCCAGAGATAACACAGAAGAAAATATGACAGAGCAGGGATTTGTGTGAGCATACAGATCTAGTGTTTTGAAAGCAAACACACTGAACTAACTTTATTTCCAGTGAAAGCAGAATTTGACAGAAATTATGTCAATTATATGAATACTTGCTGCTTTAAGTGCTCTTAAGGTGACAAAATAGAAATAAAAACTACCAGGAAGGATGTGGCATATGGTTGTGTATGGACTGAGATGAACTGATCTATCATACCAACTAGCTGCTGTGCATTGGTAACATGTTTTTGAGGTAACTGAACCTTTTGTTTTGGTTTTCACTCTTTTTTTTACCCCTTTACAGGTGTAATAGCAGTTGTGATATTCATCATCTTTTGCATCATTGCCATCATGAGCAGATTCCTCTATCAACACAAACAAGCACATCGAAGTAGCCAGAAAAAGGAGAAGGAATACCCGGAAAACCTTGAGAGCTCCTTTAAAGCTGACATTGACTTGCAAAACACAGTGAGCGAGTGCAAACGGGAATATTTTATCTGATGGACAATGCAATTTCTTTTTACTCCCCTAAACTTCCTTTCTGTATTCCTTTCTCCCTTCCTTTTTGCTTTTCGAATTTTTTTTTTTAACACTTAACATTTTTTGCTAGCTTCTTTTTCATTTGGAAAAGACCGCCCTGCACAGGAAACACTGAGAACAATCACAGTGCCTCATTCTCTGCACAAGAACCTGGCAATCACAGTTTACTTCTGCAGCTCAAGAGACCTGTTATCCCATCCTACACAAAATAAGACCCACATGCACACCTAGTTTCTGCTGTCAGTTCTTGAATGTTTCAAAGTCCCTACAATTATTTGTTGGTTTGTTCTGTTTTTTTTCCTCTGGAGCCATTTAAGTCATTGCTTTTACACTAGAGCTGGACTATGTAAAGTACAGGTAAAGTAGTTGAACACATAGCTCTGCAGATACTGGGACAGGATAGAGGGAAAGAATGCGACCAAAACACCTGATTTATTTCATGGGCTCATTAACAACAATCATAAAGAACCAGCCAAATTCTCAAATGTTATTAATTGATATATTGTCTATTGATTTAAATGGTGTTAAATTAATTTGTACCAGTTGAAAAGCTGGTATCACATAAAGGAAAATAAAACTGTCCTCATTAAGCTCCTTCCCCCAACCTCCTGTCCTTTTACTGTAACTTTTAGGCTTCTCAGTACTTTTCCAACAATATATGTATCAACAAAAAATATCATTCCCATGCACCTCTTTCACCTCCATCTCATAAGGCCGGCTATGTAGACCCAACATACTCTAGTATAACCCTAGCTGAAGCATGGAAAATACTAGCTTGAAACTCCAAGGGGTTTAGGAAGCTGCTAGGACTTAGGTGCTCTATATTTGTCTGAAACTTTAGAAATGCAGCATATGCCTGTTCATGCCACATGGAGGATTATCACGCATTGAGGTTAAACGCTGTTGCCACTGTGGAAAAGAAAAAGTACATAGATGAGAAAAAAACCAAAAGAGTTTAATCTTAAACATGACTCACACCTTCTGCCAGCTCTTCTAAAAAAAGAAAAAATAAATCCTGCTACTCAAAAAAACCTCCCAAAACTGCATGAAAGATTGATTGGTATTTCCTGTTTGTAGAAATTGGAGTAACTTCTCCAAAGCTAAATAGAGAGAGGTCTGATTTCATGTCTAAAAAGATGAATATTTGATAAACCTTCTTTACAAGGAAGAACATTAGGGAAACAAAGAGATCCCAAATACTCTACTTCAAATTAAGCTTCTCTCCTTTTTTCTAAAGTCTTCTGTCCTTTCCTGATTGGGAACACTACTGAAGGATCAAATTCTGCCCATTATACTTGTGATGCATGGTTACAGTGTGAGGATGAAAAACGTCCTTTTCAATCACAGATGTCCTAAGGGTAAGAAATGAAGGAGTCCCAGCAAGTGAGGTTTTGAACACCCTGTTGTGTCCGTGTGACATCTGCCTTCGCAGGGCTTCTAAAGAGTATGGAGAATTTGCTGGTGGTTGCATTAAGCCCACAGTTAAGAGTAAAAAAATCTTATTCATTGCAGTACTCTTGATAAGAATTAATTCAAGACAATTGATTGTGCAGCTAAATCTCCTTCTTTGTCCTACACCCTGTGCAGTCATCCTGGGGTTTCCACGTGGTGGTCCTTTTTACATAGAGTAAAAATCAATAGAATCCCAGTATGAGGTAATAACCCACAGCAAACTAGAGATGAGCTTACACATGCAACAGGTGCTGTTTTTCTAGGCAGTCCATTGCAAAGGTATGTAGATGTTTATTAGTTTGAGGGGCTTTTTTATGGGAGGAAAGAGCAGACAAGGAAGAATAAATAAATAAATAAATGACCATTTGGATACAGTGATTCTTTAGCTCTTCTTTTAGAGCATTCAATGAAGAGAAAGCAGTTTTGGAATGACATCATTCTTACGTCAAGAGGAATATGAGGCCAGCCCTATAACCAGAACTTCTCACTGAGCAATTTTATAAAGCTATCTCTATTGAAACTAGTTTGGTGCCATTCTTCTTCAGCCATGGTCAGCTGCAGCCCTTTTGCCACACACTGGCTGTTTGGATGACACAATTACTTGACAGCATTTCTGCGTGGTGAGTGTTGGAATGATGGACTCAGTAGCTGGGTTCTCTTTACGTTGCTTTGTCTTTGACAGTAAAATCCTGGCAAAGCAATTATCCTTTCTCTTTCCTTCCTCCAGATCAAGCTGCTTTGTTTGGCATGGCAGAAGGGGAGGAATAGGAGAGTTCATGGGCCCCTCTACCCATGTTTGAGTTTTCTTTTCTGAAATGCCCTCTGTATGAGACATCTCTGATGTGCTAATGTGCTTAACTGCTTTATGAAGAATGGAATAGGGAGGTAAAACTGAAAATTTAGCTAGGTTGGGGTGTGTTTGTAAAAAGAAAGAACTGCACATGAATGCATGCAAGAGTATACAGAGATGTGCATCTATAGCTGTGGATGTGCTGAGATGGGAAGATTTTTGTGCTACAGGGCTGAACAAATGAACACATTTGTATGGACTTCTAAATCATGATGTCAAAATTATTCTTATTAAATGATAGCTAAAATATAGTAAATGAAGTAGTCTAAATATGAACCCCTTTTTGTTTTTTAAGTTGTTTTGTTCTAATGCTTTCTTTCATGAGGGCATAGTGAGATTTCCTTCAGTACCACTTTTAACTGGCAATTAATATTTTTTTTTTACAAAAGAGAAAAAATACGGTTTTGTAACAATCTACTAGTGCTAAAATGGCTTTCATTTTCCTTAGTTCAAATTAGAACTTTTTTCCCATCTATTTAAAACCATTTCTGCTATTTTTGTTAATATTTCTCTTTAAATGGGGTGTTTTCCCTTTTTCTTTTAGCTATCATTCTAGATAATAATTTTCAGTAAACCCAGCGGATAGTAATTTTTATACATAAAATTTCAGGTTTCATTTCAGTGGAAAACCTGAGACTATCAAAGAGTTGTTTGGAGGCATTGTTTGGGTTTTCTTCCCTTCCTTAAGATGAGTTTAAAAATAAAAGTAAGAGACTGGTAGAAGGATACTAAGTCTCTTTTTTTCTCTTGGTGATGTGATATGTAACGTCTGAAAATTATTATTGCTAGGCAGGGAATTTTAGACTGTGAATTTATAAAGTATCTTAGATATGGATTTAGGCACTGCAAATTCCTGTTTTCCAGAAAAGACTTGACCAATAATAGCCATGCTTGTAAAGCTATTTAGTCATGCAGTCTGAGCTGGATGCCCAGAAGGACTCTCTGTGAATCCTGGTGCCTGGCTACAGAAAACAAAGGAAGGCTGGATGTCAGAAAGCTAAATCCAGCTAACTTTCAGTGTGATATAGGCTGTCACCTGGGTGAAAGATAGGCTTTACGAGGAAATTGGTCTCTTGAGGATGTGGATCAATGCTTAAGTGACTAAACAAAATGCGCATTTAACTCAAATTAATTTCGGTTGAATTTCTGCATCTACCTTGCTGTGAAATGTTCTAATATACTACAAGACATTTAAATACCTTTGAAAATTGAGTCCCATTTCTCTTTTGGAAATAAAACTTTGGTACTAAGTAAGTTATCTATGTAATTGGCAGTTAGCATTTCATCTGTCCTTATTCACTTACTAGAGACAAGACAGTGTGAGTGTTTTGGTCAATTTTTAACATGTACACTGTTTTTATTTTTTCTTGTTCTTGCCGTGGCTCAGCACTTAAGTTATGTCTGCAGTGAGAAAGCTGAATAAAAGACATAATTTTAACTCATATGGGCTAAGCCAGGATTCCCACCTGGGTAAATACGACTGTTAAAAGTAGACATATAGAATTGTGCTGTTACCAGATTGTGTTCAGTCATCAGATGTCCCTGATATTTAAGTTAAAACTATAGCCAGATTACAAAAATAAGATGCTTTCTCTCAGCTTTATTTTAGCCTGATCTAGCTGGACTTAACTCATCCTATTTATCAATTGCTCAATTTTTACAGTGTAAGCCACACCCTTATTTTAATGAGATCTTTGACAATATTAGCATTTAGCTTATCACATATTTCACATATTGGGTGAGAAGCAATCAATATATCATATTGTTTCACTATGGTGATGGGTTATGAATCTTTTCCTAATGAAGTCAGTTATTGATTTTGCTGAAGATAAGATTGAGTCCAAGACATGTGAATCACTTGGATATTGCTTTTATCTGAATCTTTTGGGTTTGTTTCATTTTGCATTTGGTTTTACCGACTGCCTGTTTTACAATTATCATCCTGTCCTGTCCAGCCCCGTGGTTGGTGAGGACACGGAAAATGTCTCAAACACCCTGTCAGATTAAATGAATCACTAGAGATGCCTCTTGCTCTCCATTGATTATAGAGAGAAGGTAGACTCCTGGTGATAGATAAGTTAATTCTAGCAGAATTTGCCTGTGAATCAGAATTTTACAATAGTTTTGCAGATCCAGCAGATACATCTGCTGACTTTTTTTTTCTGAGGTGACAGCTGGGGTCAAGGAAGGACACCTTGCATCTAAAATTACACTAAACATCTCTGCCTAGTAAATGCATACAACTCCTTGTAGCCAAATACATGAAAATCAAGTTTCAAAGTACCACTTTGAGTCAGTGACAATGTGATCAGGAATCTGTGGGGCTTGGAAGTGGATAATTCTGCTTTCAGTCTATTCTAGATCCAATATCCATTTTTTGCCTCACATAGGAGCTTTGGCAGATAGCATATGTGAAGCCAGATCCACACATTTCCAAATCTAAAGCTAACTCAGCCCCCTCAGATGCCTTTCTGCATGTCTGGTGCCATTTGAGATGATACCGGGGTATCTCTGCAGCTCCAGTAAGGATGTCATATCTTGCATCTGTTGACCCCAAGTAGCTATGTCTGATACTTGCTGGCTTTTCAAATGACAATAAGTGCCCATCCAGAACCCCTAAGTTCTCAATGAGATGAATCCCTGAAAAAATAAATCCCATCATCAGAACAAAATCAACCATCCTTCTCATCAGTGTAAGCCAATCAGTTGACATGCATCCTCCACCTCAAATTAACAAGTGTAGAGGAGGCAGAACTTGACCTCTTTGTGGTCCATCTCCTCATGCCATTACTGTCTGTTGCAATCACCTACACAAAGTTTATCCTAAACAAGACCAGTTTCAAGTATTCTGCACTGCCAGTTTTTCACAGATGGGAAGTAGGTTTTTTATTTTTCAGAAAGCAACACTTTGTAAAAGGCTTGAGCAAAGTCTGAGACCTTGTGAGTGCTATTTCAAAGCTTTCATGCAGTTTTTAAATGGCTACTTTTCTAACAAGCCAAGTGATATAGTTACATCCCTGCCCAACCAAGGGCCTTATCCAAAGTCTTTAGAGGTTTGGGAGGCCTCTTGCTTGACTACAGTTGGAGTTGCACCATGCCCTTGAAGGTTTTGGGGGTTTTCTTCACAGATTACTATGACAGCTTCAAAGCATGATTTGTTTCCTTGGGTTCTGCACTTTCTTTCCCAGTGGAAAGTTCTTCATGTCCTCTTTCAGTGTGGGCGGCCCCCTCCTCCTTCCTACTTTTGTACATGAAACTTCTAAACACATTCTTCTTTTGGGTCTGAAGTAGCCTTTTCTTTGATTGTTTATTTCAAGACATGCATATAAAGAGTTTGAGTATTTCAGTGTATTGGTACTTATTTTTGTGATCTTTTGCACTAAGGTACTCTGACAAAAACAGAAATTGGGAAAAAAAAAAGCACACTTTCTGGTGAACTCTTGTAATTTGTAAGCTCGTTGTTTGTTGTTTGTAATGTGCTGAGTCTACAAGCCGAGCTAAGGAAGAATTAAGGCAACAGTTTGTGTTGACAGTGTCACTCCATATCTAGTTCACCTCTGTGTTCTTCATCCCTCCTTTTTCTTTAACATGTGGAGCTATCAAATTGCTGGTAAGAGTTTGAGTATTTCAGTGTATTGGTACTTATTTTTGTGATCTTTTGCACTAAGGTACTCTGACAAAAACAGAAATTGGGAAAAAAAAAAAAGCACACTTTCTGGTGAACTCTTGTAATTTGTAAGCTCGTTGTTTGTTGTTTGTAATGTGCTGAGTCTACAAGCCGAGCTAAGGAAGAATTAAGGCAACAGTTTGTGTTGACAGTGTCACTCCATATCTAGTTCACCTCTGTGTTCTTCATCCCTCCTTTTTCTTTAACATGTGGAGCTATCAAATTGCTGGTAGGAGTCAGAGGAGCTTGTTTTACAACTCAGATTAAGATTATGATTTTTCTCCTGGCAGTCACAGAAACCAAAATGTCAGCGGGGTGTTCAACCAGAAGGGAGACTGCACTCCATCGTGGAGATGTAGTCACCTGGAGGTGGTGACCTCTAAGGGGAAAAGAGGACATTAACACTTCAGACTATCATTGTGATGGGGCAGTGAAGGAGGCAAAAGCTCTCAGGAAACTTACACTGTTTGAAGCCACACATGGTGGATATGAGGCTTTCAGGTGTTTTTCACTGTTTGGTTTTTGCCGTGGAATGAATTGCTACTTAGTCTGCCAAACCATAATCTTAATTGTCCTGATGATCTGTAAAGTACCGAAGACATGCTTCAAACATGGGACAGGATTTCAAAGCTCTGGCTGATTCTAGATCCGAATCTCTCTGGTTAGATCGCTGGAACTCTCCCAGATAACCCAAAGGAGAATTTGGGGTGGTTTCCCTCAAACAATCATAACATTTCATCAAATGTTGGGTACAAGAGGTGATCCAAAGAATGGTGTTTGCTTAGAGACTTTCCACTCCCCATCCCTCCCTCGTTTAGGATGCTTGTGGCAGCTTTTTTTGAAACTACTGACTGTTGTTCACATTGCAACACCAGCTACTTTTTGATATGCTAAGTCATACCTCTCTTCACAAATTTCAGTCCCACAGCCCTAAATAGAGTCCATTTGGAACGAATTCTGCATGGGAAATTATTTACTCACTTTTGCATGCCCTTTACAGCTCCTTCTTGCATCCTTTAGGCACACCCTTTTTTGATGTGTTTTGCCATTGCTGCCAATGCAGCACCCATGTTGTCAAGAAAGAAGAACAATTGTTTCTTAGGTAAAGCTTAGATACAGCCAGTCGCAGCCTCACTTCCCATTCACAACGCAGCGGAATTGACGTTTCAGGAGCCTAGGAGAGCAAACAAGTACTTTTTTTGTTCATACATCCAGTCATAAAAATCTCTACTCTCTGATTTTTGCAAATGAAATCTGTAACACAGACCATTATATCTAAATGATAGTGAGAACCTTAACAGTTGTACCTGATCTGCTTTGAAACCCAAGTTTGTAAAAGAAACAAGAGCCAGCTTCAGACCTGGTTGTAGTCCTTTTTAGGTCAATGTAGATACATCACAGATTAATTTAGCCTCATATTGGCCTTGCATTGATGATCTGCAAACTGGGGCTGACATACATGAATCCAAGTCAGGACCTTATAGTCATCATCCCTTACTGCTGTCAACGAGAGTTGCATTCACTGAAATCGTGTTGTCTTCTAGCAGAAATATGGATAAAATTTGGGATATGGCAATGAACTTCAGCTCCACAAAGCCCATGATATGGCTTAAGTCATCTTCAGGAGCTTCTAAAAAATGTGTGTATGGGGAGGGTTGGTCTGTGGGTAGTGTCTTGTCAACCACACCCACTAACACAGGAGGGATTTTATGGGATTTTAATGGATAAAGGCACCCTTAAAAGAAAAAAAGGGCAAAATGGCAGCTGAGATTAAGTATTTGTAATAAGAAAAAATTGGTTCTTTCTACTGATGAGCCCTTCATCATTCGTTTTACTTTCTTCTACTCAAATTGTATTAAATAAATCGCTCAGAACTCTGTTCGTTTTATTAGCAAAGCAAAAAGAAAAAACTTTTTTTTAATGGTTTGTCCAAGGGTAATGCAAGAGTCTCTCAGTTACAGTAAAAAGCAAAATGGAGATTTAGATTATTCCCCTTTCACTATCTGGTTTTCTAAAGAGAATTCCACAGGACGTTGCCTCAATCTAAGTCAGTTTTGTAGACAATGTAACATGTCTTAATACCCTGTTAAGGGATTGAAAAAATTTAGCCTTAGCTTCTTTTGTTTTCTATGGTTACTGTTGTACAGAATAAAGACTTAAACTGTAAGTAATGTATATTTAATAAAAAAAGACTTTTTGTATGATTTTGTGTGGAAGACAAATGCCTCCTTCTGAGTTTTTATTTTATCTTCCAGCTGAATGAACGTTAAAAAGTGCTGATTACGGGAAAATGAATTCCCTGGTGTTTACATGTTAACACTAAGCCAACACACCTCACTGGACAGTAATAAAAGCTGAGGTGCCCACAACTGGGATTTATTGATTTCAGCTATGGCTAAAAGTTAATGTCAGAGGAAATCTGGTCATCATCCACATCCCTGACACAACTCATGGATGCTGGTGTGCTGTCTAAAGGTCGTGTCTGCAGATATGCCTTGGTTCTGGGTAGAAAACCTGCCTAGCACAGCTCTGTACCCACGCTCACAGATGTGTGCACATGTTCTCCCTCCCCAGCCTGCCATGCAGAAACATCCAGTGTGTGTGCTGCTTCTTCCATGGGTCCCCTCTCACAACAGCTGCACTGCTGGCTGTCACAGGGATCACACTCACACCCCCCGCCTTCACACATGTCCCTAGCATGATAAAGGGTACATGGCTCAGTCTCAGGGATGCTGTCTTGGCTTTAGGTGTTTGGTGTGATTATTTTTTCCCCTTCCTCGGAAGCTGAACACAGAAATCTCTTAGGCTGCTTTAAAAACCATAGTGTCTGATACTATCAGCCAAGAATGAGTAAATACTGACTTAGAAAATAGTACATCCTAGGAAGTATAGATAGGACTCTTTTTCAAGGGTTTCACATCCTTGGATCTGGTGCAATTTCCACCCTAAACTTTTATTTCTTACATATTCTGTGTTTCAGTCAGTCAAAGATTTTCATATTATCAGGGGCGATGTGCATCCCATTATCTTAGGAATTTCTCTGTGAGTTTTGTTTTTCCCTTTTATTTCTGGACAGCCTGTCACCCAGAAGGCAGGGTTAACACAGGTTTGTAGTCCTACCTGGAGATGTGCTATCTGGCAGGACAGCTTTGCAGCACCTGCTTTGGGATTCTACAGGCAGTGGTGCACAGAGCCCTTCTCATGGGCCGTTCCAGCATACCCCAGGCATCCCAGTCCACAGCTATGCAGCACTCAGGCACCAAAGCCATCCTACCCAACAGAACCGTCCTTCTGTTCCCTTGTCCCTGGTGGCTGCAGGAGGTGGGGTTAGGTATCGCCTGACTAAGACAAAACTTCAAGTAACAATTAATTCCACACCGAGTTGCTTTACTCAGAAAAAAAAATGCAAGACAGAACTATATAAATCTTTCAGACTTTCTTCATAGCTAATAGAGTGGGAGCAGTAACCTTACAAAGGTTTGTAAGGACAGTACAATCTCCTACAATTTTAGTTTTAATCCAGACCTTGGAAATTAAGTTTGCATGGCTTACAGTCTGGAAATGTCAATGTTAATTGATTTTCATTTTTCTGAGTGGAGAGTGAAAAACTAATTTCTTTAACACCTTAAGTGGGTGCTTTTGTCATCCCCATGATTTTGGGGTGGTTTGGGTTTTTTTGGTATTTTTTTTCAATGCAATACTCTTCTTCCTGAACAGGAATGTGATGAGTTAAAGACATTCAGAGGTTATATTAAATAATTGCACTCATGTAATGGAAATGCATATATCTATTTGGCAGACTGACAAAACTTCATTTATTGCAGTTTATGGCAAGTTAGCAATGTCTGGAAAAGGGGACAAGATATCATCATGGGTTGTGGTCAAATCTCCTTCTTCCTCAGCACCTGCCATCCTTTTCTATCAGGCAGAATACAGGAGGAAAAAAAAAAGCCTCTTTTGCAACTTCCACATGAGTAGCAGGGGTTTTATGTTAAAGCTTTATTTCTTCAACCAAAGCCCATTGGCGAATGTATACAGGCAAATATCATGAAGTGAACGCTGCTGTGAAAGAAAGGCAGGAGCCCTGCTGGAGTCAGCTGTGGCACATTTTTGCTTTTTCCCCACAGTGTAAGTACTAGGCAGCTGCAGTCAGTGCTGTTTTTTCCATACTTGGTGGCCTCCAAGTAAACATAAAAAGCAGCCATACAAGGTCATATTTTTCTTCCAAACCCCCATGCTGGTGATGTCTGTATTTATCTCTTCTTAGATTGAGATCATTTCTCTTCCTTTCTCAAAGCCTAAATTAAATAGCCTTTGCCTCAGTTTAAGCCCATTAGCTTGTCCTATTGCCAAAGCAATGGAAAGAGCAGCTCAATCCCTTCCTGCCATGCAGCAGCCCTTTTCCTCTGTTTGACTATCTTATCTGTTTAGTTAGCTAACCCCCACAGCATCCTCCACTCTTCAGTTCCCTTGATTTTGGACAAACCAACCCCTCTTCCCTTACACCTTTCCTTGCATTTTTTTTAACCTATATAGTCACAGAAGGCAGCCTGTAAGAACTTAATGTTTAATTTAACAGTGTAAGAATTCACTGTAGCACAACTAATTTACAGAAGGCATTTTTTTCTCTACCCCAAATTATTTTTCTCATTCCAACTCCCTGCACCCTTCTCTAACAAAATTTTTTCAGACCTCTGCAGTGATGGGGGCCAAATCACCCTGCAAAGCCAAAACACTGATGGGGCACCAATAGTATGACTTAGAGTCTGCTACAAACAGCTCACGCACTACAAGTATTAGTGTGGGGAGAAATCCACCATGTGATGGATTACAGTGCTTCTGCCTCATTGGGAGGTACAAAGGGGTGGTCAGTTGTCCAAACGACCAGTTCATTCCCACTTTGCAAAGTGCTGGGCAATAGGAATTTAGGAGCTGACAGGTCTGTTAGAGCTCTGCTTTATCCTTCACTTAATGAGGAGACTATATCCAAGGTGCATGCTGGATCTCTGCCATTGCTAAGGTACTGCTACAGAGAAATCTTTAATTTGGAAGGGGAGCAGATATTTTGTGTGTTACAGGCTTTACTGTAAAATAATGTGTAACAATCAAAGAATGAACAGGACCTGATGGAGAGAAGGAGTGGATGATGAATGTATGAAAGACCACATGCTGCTACTTAACAAACAAGGAATTCAACATGAAATAGTTCAGCTTCAGTAACCTAAGTTAACAGTCTACTAGCTAGTTTATATGGTTAAAATTAAGCCCTTTTTCCTGAATGAATGATTGTGCACTCGTGCAGATAACTGGCCTTGGGGTAAGAATTTAAGTATTAACGAAAGAAATTAAATGTACAATGGACTTTTTGCTTCCATATGGACATGAGAGCTATGCAGTGGTCCTAGCAGCTGATGCCTAAAATATAATA
The DNA here is from genome assembly GCF_000691975.1 of Corvus brachyrhynchos. Taxonomy (NCBI): domain Eukaryota; kingdom Metazoa; phylum Chordata; class Aves; order Passeriformes; family Corvidae; genus Corvus; species Corvus brachyrhynchos. The sequence goes on from NW_008239283.1 coordinate 11,028,649, forward strand.
GCTCCCCTTTTAAGACAAGCACTGGAGATGGAGTGACAGGAAGATTTTTTTTTAACTGGCAGCTGAGAATTTTATGTTTCTTTTAAATTTTGAATTGCACCCTAAGTCTTGCTTAGAACCTTCTATTCCTTAAGGCCATTCCTCACCTGAATTTTGCTGGGGAGTAAAAAAACCAGGAGTGGTTTCTCTACTGATTTATCTCAATGGCATAGCAAAAAGTCACATGTAGGACTTCTCTGCCTCAGGATGCATCTGACTCCGTATATGCGTGTGGTCCTCCACAGGCAGGGAATGTCTGAGCTTTATTCAAAAGCCTAAGACACACAATTAAGGCCTGGTTTTAGTTATATATACACACACACACTGAGTTCCTTGTTAAAACTGGGTGTTTTCAAGGTCTAGGCAGTGCCTTTCAAGCCATTCTTCTGCTCATGCATCAGAAAGGAGCTGCCTGGCACAGACATCAGCTCTGTTTCCCATTACTGCTGGTGCCCAGGATGGAGAAGCACCTCAGCCCCATACGGTTAAGCAAAATTCTCCCTTTGTTAGTTCACCCCATCCTCCTAAAAGGCTGTAAGCTGTTGTGAAGGAAGAAATCTGCTCCAAGCTGGGAAGAGACCATTTAAAAAGTGATAGGGAAGAGATGATGATGGGGCTCTGTTTCCCCCACCAACACTGCCAAGAGATCAGTAAATATTGCAATAAGGAAGTTATTGCAGAAGAAAAGGATTTTTTTTTACAGGCAAGACTGTTGTGCAGGATCCTTACAATCTGATCCAGAGGCTCCTCAACACCACCAAGTTAAAGAAACTCTGCAGACTGAAAGGAGAGTGCAAAGGGACTTCATGTATCTGCTAGGGCAGGGGACGGTCCTGGGATCTGACACCCAACATATCACTTTGAGACACTACTGCGAACAAGAAAGAGAATCAGTCACTCCTCAAGACCAATATTGGTTTGTATTATGTGCATCTACAAACAGATATACTCATCCATCCACCCAATACATATATACACACACCAGATAAAATACACATGCCTATATGTACTCATATATGGGGTATATATATATATGTATAGTTATAGGTATAACCCCTCTCTGGCAAAGATTTTCACTTCTCAGCTACTGAAAAAAAACTTTGATCACTATTTCCCTGGAATAAATTCCTTCCTTTACAGAAGGAGGACCTGCATTTGCTAAGGCAAAAGAAGTTATGCTCTGCTTCTTGCCTCTTATCCCATGTGGTATTTAACATTCTAAATCCCACTTGTTGACTGGCACAAAATACCCACAAGACTGGTGCTTTTGGGACCACAGCCCAAGTGCTGAGCTGCTGGCTGCATGTACAAAGAGGTGAAGGGAAATACTGGCTCTGCTTGGAATCTCAGTGACACATGGGGTTAGTATGGTGTGTGTCTGAAGGAACTGAAACTTGTTTTTTTAATGGTGATACTGAGGGCAATTAGTGAATGTATTATGATCATCTAAAAGTGACAGGAGATAATAAGCCACAAACTGGGCAATAATATGTAATATGTAATAACCATGGTGTTTTTTAAAAAGTCTCCTTTATATTTGCTTCAGCATCTTCTCTCTCATGACTCTAGCATGGCTGCTGTCTACTGGTAAGGCTACATGTTGGTGCTGTTAAAACAAATAATAAAAGACAGTAATTAATATTTCTTTCCATTATGAGAGATTGTTATTAAAAACAAAAAAAAAAAAACCCTGATGATCTTAGAGGAAAACACCAGATATCTCTATGAGAGATTGTTATTAAAAACAAAAAAAACCCCTGATGATCTTAGAGGAAAACACCAGATATCTCAAGGCAAAGAAGAATCAAATTGCAACTTCATTACAAAACTATCCCTGGAGAAGTGTTTTGGTGATTTGTGAAGATTTTTCGTTAAGTGTGAGCTGCATGAAAAAGATAATGGAAATGCTCTCCAAAGAAGAGCAGCAGCAGCAGCTCTCTAAAACATAACAAGTAAGATCTACAAAACAGGTTCCTGCTGCCACTGGAGCTGGCAGGGGCAGCACCAAGACAGCTTTCTGTAGACAAGGGAACTGTGTTTGGAAGGAAGCCTAACTGGAGGAGAGCTGCAGAGGCTCAGGGGGCTCCTGATCTCAGGCATTTTTGTGATTTTGAGGGCTAATGGGTCTCCCCAGTGCTGTGGGCACTGCTGTTCCACCCCAGCAATGGCAGGCCTGGGTTGGGGAGGTGCCTACAGAAACTATTTCCCAGGATGGGAAGTGTAAATATTCACAGCAGCACTACCTACATATACCAAAGAAGTGGTTTCTGCATCTGAGGCCATATTCTAAGTGTATTTTCTGGCTAAGAATTATGTTTCAGGCCCAGTCTAGCAATGTATTCATATAAACTAAAGAGCAGAGCGGTTTGCTACCCTTGTAGGGAATTAATTAGATTTAAATTTGCATTTGATTTGACAGTGCTCTCATAATATGCTAAAATCTTTGTAAAAGACTTCTGAATATTTTTAAGGCTTTTATGCCTTTGGAGTCCAAATCTCCATGATGTTTTCTTATCTATTGATATTTGCCATCTTATGCCAAAAAACTGACAACATCTGCTAGTTTCAGACTAGAGTTCCATTATTGAATGTGCTCTTTGTTTCTTTCTTAGTCTAGTATAAAAAAAAGTCTCTAGAGAAATACTGTGAAGAGCTAACTTGTCATCACCAAAATATAAAGATACAACAAGCTTGTCCTTGCCTTCAAACATAAACTACCTTGCATACACTATGGAAAGAGATCGAGAATCACGACTAAAAATATTACTCAGCCACAAGATTTTGGAGCAGAGGAACTTCCAGCTATGTTCAGAAGAGCTTAAATTTAAAGTTCCAATATTGCATTAATTCAATCCATTTGAGCAGGGTCAGTGGGCAGGAACCACACAAACATAATTCACTTCCATGGACTTTTGGATGCTTAGCACCACAAAAGAGCCTGAGGCAGAATATGCAAAAACAGTCGTGTCATTATCAGTGTTACTTTGCAGGTTTAACACTACGCGTAATTAAAAAAAAGAAAAAAAAAAAGCTTTCACAGCTAGAAAATCATATCACATATATTTTGAGCCTTGTTCTCATACTCATGCACTCTGTCTACTACTTTCTCACTCGGAATACCTGACTGAGAGTCCAAACACAAACCCACAGCATGTATAGACCCATAAGGATGGGCAACCTGGCCAGGACTAGAAAGGACTTATGTCTATTGAGAAGGTAACAGACAGACTGCTAATGCTTACTGAGCATAGATAAAACACACAGAAACAGAATCCTTCTAATGATTAAATAGAAATTGGTGCCTTTCTAAGGTGAGACACTGTCCTCTACTTCAAAAATTATGTAAATGTGAAAGTTATGTGAGGCTGAAATCTATCGCAATTGATTGGCAAGGGTGCGATTCAGCTTCAGGGTGAATAACCTAATTTAGAGGTTCAATTTACTTCCTTAAAATACAGTTCTAATGGCATTTGCACTATGCAACAAAAATGTATGGTTGGCAGACATGATGGAGGACTTCATGTGAAATACCAGAATAGCGGAAAAAGAAGGAGCAATGTAACCAAAAATGTCTATAATAGCACCAGATGCTAGTAGTTAGGCAACCAGATTTCACACTTAACTTCCTTGTCAATACAGAGATGCTGACATCCTGCTTTGCAAGCTCAGTCCCCCACACCGAACATGAAGCTGCAACAATTGTGCCCATGTGTGAGGTGCACACACACACAGAGCATGCAGACTGCACTCTGAAATACAACACACCTCAGCACCCTTTCAAAACACGGTCAGTATGCAGAGCTTTGCAGCACAAGTTGCCATTTTACATCGAATCTGTATTTTTTTCATACACGGGCACAAAATACGGTGAAGTCACAAGTCTGCCAGATAACCCTCTGATTTCATGGACAGCAGGAAATCTGGGTGAAGTTTCCTTTTGTATTTTCAGGGGAAGAGGTTGCAAAGGAAGGAAAATAGACTTGCTGCTAAGCATCTGCACCTTACAGGCAAAAAAACAAATTTCAAAGGGGTCTGCCAGAAGGCAGATTTCTTAGAGGTATAGTGATAAGGGAGCAGTTGAGGTTTAAAGAGGCATTGAACTAAAAATAATCAGCATAGTTAAAAAAATATTGAACAGCTGTTTTTCACAGCTAATGCTCACCATATACAAGCTGCAGCTTTTGACATTCAGGTGAAATGGTGAAGCTGGTTGCTTTTCACAAATCTTGCATCTGGGATGTCAGGACACTGATATTTCAACTCAAAACTTTCTCCTGCCTTCTCACTCCACCCTATCGCTGCTCAGGAGCCTTTAAACAGTTCATTAGTACCTAAGTCAAAGTCCCTCATTCCCTGGAAGATCAGCAG
>NW_008239283.1:11033132-11034079 GCF_000691975.1 Corvus brachyrhynchos
CAGGAATTTTTTGAGTTACGTCAATAGGTCAAAACTATCTTCTGAGTGAGGCAGGAGGGACCTTACTTTTCCCATTTCTATTGTTCCAGCAGCTTTCCTCTCGTTACCCAGAACTGTCAAACAGTCCATGACCTTTCTTTCAGTATCCTTACATTTTTACAGCTTACCTCCATTAAAAGTACTTAAAAACTGCTTTTTGAGAGACCCTATATTTGAAATTTTACTTTTCCATTGCTTATGTTCAGGTTTGGATGTGTATTTGTATATTTGTATATTTTATCTATAAATAACCTCTGCTGCTAAATGTGTGTTTTAACTTTCTCCACCCAACCAAAAGTTCTTCTCCCTATTTTTCACTACAGACCATGCTATTCAGAACAAACAAGTTACAGCATAATAAATTCCTTCATAGTTTACTGGAATTAGGCTAGCAAAGAATTACTGACTTACCCTTCCCCTCATTAGCATCCTTATGGTACAGTTAACTAATGCAATGTCTGGGCCAAATTCACTAGTAACTATTAAGGACTAGATCACCTTGAGAGCTCTGCATTTATATGATTATAAACCCAGTGAAATTTAACGCTACTCAGAAATGAATCAAGCTCAAAATTTACACTGATTAAAGCTGAGTTACGCTTTGTAGCCCTCTGACAAAGTTCTGGCTGAAATAAAGTAACATAAAATAATAAATCATTTTCTACCTCCTGCATTTCCTTATCCCTGGGGAAGAGGGAGAACTCTGGTTTGGGTTTTTTCATTGTTGTTTTTTCTTCCTCCTAAGTCCCCAAAGCATTAATTAGCTGCTTATATTTTTCTCTACCAAGTAATAGATAGTGACGCAGTTTGTTAAGCCAACTAGGACATTTCTCCCAGAACTAAATTCCCTTGTTATTAATACACACCTTCCATGGGATTACAGTTACTGAATTACATTCTAAACCATT